>NW_027184718.1:0-21927 GCF_032405125.1 Capricornis sumatraensis | reverse complement strand
CTCTGCGCCGACCCCCTCCACCACAACCACAGGCGCACCCTACGCACCGCACGCATACTGGCACACACACGCCCAGCCCGTTCGCACCCCGCCCGCACACGCCACACACCACACACTACCCCCCCCTCAACCATACACACACACACTGCGTTGTCCTTGGCCTGGCTGTGATGCTCCACCTCTCCTCTTCTCTCGCTCTGCCCACACACCACACGCTGAGGCCACACGCACCCAGCCCCGCTTCCAACGCCACCCCCCCCCCCCCGCCCATAAACACCCCGAGACGACGGCACACGACACGCCCGCGCACACATCCCGCTCCCCCACCTCTCCCGCACTCCCCCTCGCCCCCCCCCCCCCACCCCACCCCACCCCACCCTACCCCGCACTCACACACTGCCTTGTCCTTTGCCTAGCAGTGTCTCTGGGGAGAAATAAGTATGAACCTTTCAGATGAATCCTGTGAACCTTGAGTGACATCAGTGCCTTTCTTGATCGGGACTCACGACACCCTCACCCTTTAGGAATGCAACTTTATCCGGAGGGTGGTGCCTGGTTTCACAAAAAAACCCCTTGGAAAACGTGAGTGCTTTGGGGATCAGAACAAAGGATCATAAAATGTCAGCAGGCCTCGTGGCCAGAAGATGATGGAAAACCCTTAAGACCTTCCTTGGAGGGAAAGCAGCTGATTTTGAGAAAGGTCAGGATTGCTGACCCCCGCGTGACTCTGGATTCATCCCTATGTGTAACAAAAGGTTAGAAGCAAGCCTAAAAATCAAAGAAATGGGATCAGTTTCTGGAAAGACGGATTCCCCTCTGTCGTTTCTCTCTTGCTCCCCGTTTTTCTGGCTGAATTCGCATCTGCAGCATGGATGCGATTCCTCGTAAACCAAGTGATTCCGCCTCTTTTTCGCCACTAATATTTCCTACGACACGATCCGTTTGTAATCTCTCTCTGTATATCTATAATGAATTAACTTTTTTCCTAGGACGCCGATTCCATCCCCACCCTCGAATCACCCTGGATCCACCAGGGCTGGACCCCGGCGTCGGTCGGTCGGTGCGTGCTTGCGTGCCTGCGTGCCTGCGTGCCTGCGTGCGTGCCTGCGTGCGTGCGTCGGTGGGTGCGGGCGTGCGGTCAAGAAGGCTCCCCTTCCCCCTCCCCCACCCCCCCACCCCCTCCACCCCCTCCGTCTGTCCGTCCGTGCGTCCGTCGTACCTCGCCCAGAGACGTTCCCGAGAAGTGTTGGCGTGTCCCGCTTTCCTGTCCACGTCGGTGACTGAGCGGAGAAACTGCGCCCTAGGATGGGCCCCCCCGTCTGGCAACGAGTCCCTGCCGGTCTCCCTCGGAGCTTCTATGCCGCGGCCGGCTCTCTGGACAGTGGGTTGGCTGTCGGGCGCCACCTGCCTGTCGGTCGCTTTTTCAGATGGCCCTGCGGGGGGACCACGGATGGAGCGGGCCGGGCCGGCGAACTCTTGAATGCCCTGGGGCTGTGGAAGGAGGCTGTGTGGGAGCGGCACCTTGGGCCAGAGGTCCATGGGGAGCCATTGGGGCTTTTCTGCTTGGGACGGGACATCTCCTTTGGGAAACTTCATCGATTTGGAGAACAGCTATTGGAACCCCGGGGAGGTGACTTTCTGGGGGCTTGTCTCCCCTGGCGTGGGGGGAAATCTTCCTTCTCCCGCCAAGGATTTCAAACAGAGCCACGACAGATCACACGGATCCACTTGCTCCAGTCAGGTTCAGGGGCAGAACGCGAGGACCCAAGCTGGCCTGGTGACAGCGAGTCGCCAACCCCGCCCCCCCTCCCCCCCCCCCCCCCCAAACTCGGAACACTCCCCTGTCTGCCTGGCCAAAGACAAGTGCTGGCTGGTGGGGGCAGACTCACATTTCGTGGGAGTGGTCTTGATGGCGGAGGTGCTGAGTGAGCTCAGAAAACACAAGCAGATGATGCGGGATATCCATCCGTGCACGTGATCCTCTGCCTGACTGGATCTGTCTCTGCCCGCCCACCACACACACCACACGCAGACCCCACCCCACCCCACCCCCCACACCATGCCCATACCACACACCCACTGCGTCGTCCTTTGCCTGGCTGCGACTCTCTGCCTCTGTCTCTGCCCGCACCACCCGCAGGAACACCCTACACACCGCACGCATATCCGCACACACACCCCGCCTGCACCCAGCGCGTGCACACACGCATCCCGGACCACCCCCACCCCCCCCCCCACCACCCCGCCACACGCACACGCGCACAGACACACGCACACATACCCCCAGCCCTTAGGCACCCGGCCCGCACACGCCACACACCGCACACCACACACCACACACTCCCCCCGCTCCCCCATACACACACACACACTGCATTGTCCTTGGCCTGGCTGTCGCTGTCTCCCCCTCCTCTGGCTCTGCCCACACGCCACGTGCGTAGCCATACGCACACCCCCACCCCCGCCCACAAAACCCCCACCCCCGCACACACCACGCGCCCCCACACATACCCCGCCTCCCCCACCTCTCCCGCTCCCCACGCCCCCCCACACACACTGCCTTGTCCTTTGCCTAGCTGTGTCTCTGCGCTACCCACCCTCCACCACACCCACAACCATAGGCGCACCCTACACACCACACGCATACCCGCACATACACCGCGCCTGCACACAGTGCACACACACACATCCCGACCCCAGACACACACACACACACACACACACACACACACACACACACACACACACACACACACATACAGCCCGTTCGCACCCCGCTCACACAGGCCACACACCACACACTCCCCCCTACCCCCTACACACACACACACTGCGTTGTCCTTTGCCTGGCTGTGTCTCTGGGCCACTGTCTCTGCACGCCCCACCCCCTTCCGGCCACGCCCACACCCACAGGCGCATCCCACACGCACACACCCATGGTGCCCACCCGACACACACTCGGCCTCACGTGGAACCTATACACACACCACACACATTACCCCTCCCCCCACACACACATACACCCACGCGGCACCACCTGCGCATGCCCCAGACACACCACCACACGCCGCCTCCTGCCCGGGTCCAGCCCCGTTGGATCCAGGGAATTCGAAGGTGGGGACGGCATTGGCGTCCTTGGATAAATACGTATTTAATGACAGAGATATAGAGAGATTAGAAACGGATAGTGTCGTAGGAAAATGAGTGGAGGAAAAGAGGCTGAATAACTTGGAATTCAGCCAGAGAAACGGGGAGCAAGAAAGAAGCGACATGGGGGTATCGGTCTTTCCGGAGACGGATCCGATTTCTTTCGTGTTGGGTTTGCCTCTCTACCTTTGGTGACATATAGGGATGACTACAGAGTCACGTGGGGGCCAGGAGTCCCGACCTTTCTCAAAATCAGGTGCTTCACATACATGTACGAAAAAAAAAAAAAAAAAAGGGGTCTCAGGGATATGACATCATCTTCTGGCCGTGAGGCCTGCTGACATGTGATGATCCTTTCTTTCTGATCCCCAAAACACTTCTGTGTTCCAAGGGTGTTTTTTTCTTAAACCAGGCACCACCCTCCAGATAAAGGTACATGCCTGTAGGGTGAGGGTGTCGTGAGTTCCAATCAAGAAAGGAATGGGTTGAACCCAAAGGTCACATGATTCCTCTGAAAGGTGAATCCTTATGTCTCCTCTATGCTAGTTAGATTCACTCTAAGGGCAGGGAACATGGAGATGTAGCAGCAACCATCAGCCCAACACATGAAATCCCTTTCCCCCATGGTGCCCTGAAGGTCTCTTTAGGCTTAAGAGAGTGATCGAGTGACATGTTTACATAGCAAGGACACAGGGCTGGATCCCAAAGGACAGGGAATCTATTCCAAAAGAGAACATTCATGGACTCACAGAGTCCAGTATTGCTCCCCTTCCAAACGACTCTATGTCCTTTTCTATATTCCAACGACACGGATTCATAGATTCCCAGGTGCCTAAGGCTATGGAGGCCTGGCGGCAATCGTGGACTCGACCACCGTGAGAAAAGCCCTGTGCTCACGAAGACTCTCCAAAGACTCCCAGACTCTCTGTGCTGTTTACGGTGGAGAGGTCGTCGACACTCGTGTGCGTCGTGGCGGGAGTGCGGATGACCCTGTCACGCGAGCCGGTCTGTCAGCAGAGAGGTTTGACCTGAGACGCCCTCGTCACACCCAGGGCCGGGGATGAGCCGTCATGATTGGCCCGACACGTGAAAAACCCTTCACCCACGTCATTCCTAACCAACCCACGAGACGCGTCCTTTCTAGGTAGACTCTGGCTTTGGGGGTAGATGCTCGGGAACGGGGGGGTTCCTGAGGCCTGATCACGCCTTTGCGTGTGCCAAGCCTCCTTCCTCGTGACCTTTGCCATGGGCGGAGTTCCTCACGCTGGCCCCCGACCGCCTCCCCCCACCCCCTCCGCCCCCACCGTGTGCGTTCCTGTCCCTCTCTTTCTCTTTCCCTTCCTCGCCATCCCTCTGCCCCTCCCTCCCCTCCCTCCACCTTCACAGGACAGGGTGCCTTTCAGATGAGTCTGCCTGTTGTGCGTACACCCTTGACGTGACGATTGCTACAGTCTGACCTGTCACGCCTGTCACCTGGGGCGGCGGGGTGGGGTGGTGGTCAAACATGCTCGGGACGCTAGGGATAGCTTTCTCTGTGGAAGGTGGAAGCCTCCCTTCCGTCCCTCGCTGCAGACAAGCAAACGGACCGCCACTGAGAGCGATGGTGTTTGCCACTTGGGGCATCCCTTCCACGGTCTCTACGGATTGACACGCCACCCACTTCACCGAGCGAGTCGTAGGAGCCTTCACCCAGAGCTCTTGCGACATTCTTCAGAACGGTCAGTCTTCCGGTCCCCCGCCATCATCAGGCGAGGTGTAGAGAACCGATGGGAAAGCTGGAGGAATGACTTCTGTCATGGCGTTGGGTGAACTGAGGAAGAGGATGCTACAGTGGACGCCTGACTTCTTGAGGAACACAGGATTGGGGGCGGGGAGGAGCAGGCGGTCCCCTTAGGAGGTCGGGTTGAACGCGTACACATAAACTGGACGTCAGAACAATCCACGGGCACCAGGATCCTATGCCAGCGCAGGAAAGTAGACGTATGACTTTGCATGAACCTCTGAGGGAAAAGAATCTGAACACCTGAAACGACCATGACTTTGTAACGCCCCTCCCCGCGCCCCCCCCCCCCCCCGCCTCCCAACCCGCCCATACTTCATTTCTGCCATAAGGGTGGTGTCATGTGCGTATCTGAGGTGATTGATATTTCTCCCGGCAATCTTGACTCCAGCTTGCGCTTCATCCAGCCCAGCGTTTCTCATGATGTGTACTCAGCCTGTAGGTTACATAAGCAGGGTGGCGATAGACAGCCTTGATGGACTCCTTTCCCTATTTGGAACCAGCCTGTTGGGTTTCCGTGTCTAGTTCTAACTGTAGCTTCCTGACCTGCAGAGATACAGATTCCTCCTTTGTTTTTGTTTTTTTGTTTTTTTAAATTCCCTAACCTGAGTGAAAAGCGACAGAGACAGAGAGAAGACAGATGGAGGGATGGACGGACGGACGGACGGGCGGGCGGGCGGGCGGGCGGGAAAAAGACAGAAAGAAAAATCAAATAATGAAAGGACCTATACCGTTCCACCTGTTGCTTTCCAGATACAAAGAGAACACAGAGGACCGAAAGGACACAATGTTGAACATGTGAATTTGGAAAGACGGCCATCCCCTTGGTCCCTTCGTACAACACCCCTGTCGGCAGAAGGGAATCCTTTCTCTTTTTCTCTCGATCTGGTCCTTCCAGACTTGGGAAACTCTCAGTGGAGGATTCTTATCTCCTTGGCGCTCGTGATTGCCACAGGTTCCTTAGGGGCCCAGAGGGTGTTTCTGAGAAACGCGGGTACACACTCCTGGAGACCCGGGTTCCATCCCTGGGCCAGGAAGGCCTCCTGGAGAAGGACATGGCAACCCGCTCCAGGACCCGACCCTGACGTCTAGAAATCAGTCTCCTAGACTGCCTCTCCCTCCGCCGACTGGTGTCTCGAATCCGCTCCAGGGATGAACCTGTGTGTTTCCTTGGTTTCCCTACAAGTGCCTCTGAGGGGAAAGAAAATACCCGATCGCTTGCACCCCAGGCCTGCTTTCCCGGACCCGTCCATCGACATCACGGCCTCCTGTAGAGGAGATACGATCGCTGATTCACTGAACGGAGGATCTGTGCTCAGAAACTCTTTCCACGACACGGAGGCCCTACTAACTCACCTATTTCGTCCTTCCCTCCTTCTGGTTTTTTTTTTTTTTTTTTTTTCCTCCTCCTTTCTTTCCTTTTTTTCCCCTTTTCCTCTCACGTCCATGCACACGCACACGCACATGGACAACGTGCCGTCTCTCACGTACACGTGTACGTGCACGCACTCACGCACACAGACAGCAGCTCAGCTTTTCCTAGGTTCCTTTTCCAGGTTCCAGAGGAGGGAAAACGGCTAGGGTTCGGAGTAGGCCGCCGTCCCCACCCCACTCCAGCCCACCGCACGTGAACCTCCGTGCCCGATGGAGTGTTTTGGATTCGAGTGACTACAGAGCCGGCCGGCGCCAGAGGAACGCTCTGCCCCTCCCTCCTTTTCTGTCTCTCTGAAGGCTGAGAGAGATGGGAATACCAGACCGCCCGACCTGCCTCTTGAGAAATCCGTAGGCAGGTCAGGAAGCGACAGACTGGGTTCCAGATTGGGAAAGGAGGACGTCAAGGCTGTCTATTGTCACCCTGCTTCTTTCACTTCTATGCAGAGGACATCATGAGAAACGCTGGACTGGAAGAAACACAAGCTGGACTCAAGATGGCCGGGAGAAATATCGATGGCCTCAGATATGCAGATGACACCACCCGTATGGCAGAAAGGGAAGAGGAGCGACAAAGCCTCTTGAGGAAAGTGCAAGAGGAGAGTGAAAACGTTGGCCTAAAGCTCAACATTCAGAAAACGAAGATCATGGCGTCCGGTCCCATCGTTTCGTGGGACATAGATGGGGAACCAGTGGAAACAGGGTCAGACTTTATTTTGGGGGGCTCCAGAATCACTGCAGATGGTGACTGTAGCCATGACATTAAAAGACGCTGACTCCTTGGAAGAAAAGTGGTGACCAACCTAGATAGCATCTTCAAAAGCGGTGACGTGACTTTGCCGACTAAGGTCCGTCTAGTCAAGGCTATGGTTTTTCCTTGCTCATGTGTGGATGTGAGAGCTGGACTGTGAAGGAGGCTGAGCGCCGAAGAATGGATGCTTTTGAACTGTGGTGTTGGAGAAGACTCTCGAGAGTCCCTTGGACTGCAAGGAGATCCAACCGGTCCATTCGGAAGGAGATCAGCCCTGGGATTTCTTTGGCAGGAATGATGCGAAAGCTGAAACCCCAGGACTCTGGCCACCTCACGAGAAGAGTGGACTCATTGGAAAAAAAAAACTCTGATGCTGGGAGGGATTGGGCGCAGGAGGAGAAGGGGACGACAGAGGGTGAGATGGCTGGATGGCATCACGGACTCGATGGCCGTGAGTCTGAGTGAACTCCGGGAGATGGTGATGAACAGGGAGGCCTGGCGTGCTGCGATTCGTGGGGTCGCAAAGAGTCGGACACGACTGAGCGACTGAACGGAACGGAACTGGAGGCGGGCAGGAATGAAAACCTCCTCCCACGGAGGGGAAGCTGTCAAGGGACGATGGCTGCTTCGACGCACGTCCGTGATCCTCGCACGCGTGAGCGGGGTTTCCTGGGTGACAGAAAAGGAGGAGACTCCTTTGGCCTGACACGAGGCGAGTGTGTCCCTCGGCCTCCCTCCCCACCCCCCAGCCCCCTTCCTCCGCACGGTGCCGAAAGGGGCAGTCTCGAGGTGGAGACATGGAATGGGGGGATGGGGATGGGGATGGCGATGGGAGGAGGGGTGGGTGGGGCGGATCACCATTCAATGGAGAGAAGCTCGAGGCGAAGTCAAAGGCTCTGACTTGACTGGAAAGCTTTCTGCATCTGAATGAAGCTATCGGACGAGGCCCTGCAGGGGGAGGGTGGGGGAGGGTGGCGGTGGGGCCCACAGACAATAGCCCCTGCCTGCCTGCCTGCAGGCCGGCCTGCCGGGCTGAGGAGGCCCTCTGGCGGCGGCGGGGTCACGCTCCCGACTCCTGCAGCTCAACTCGATCCCTTCAAGGAAACTCCTGGGGTGACTCCTGTCCAGGGAATCATCCAAATGGGCCTGTTTCTGAAAAAGGCCCGAGTCACAGCTGTGACAGCTTCTGTGGATCTCCTGACCCGTGGATTGACCTGCACCCTCCCTCCCATCCTGTCAGATCCTTTGGACACGCTTGAAGAGGTCTTTGGCCTCGGCCCGGAAAACAGGCCAAGATAAACAAATACGTTTTGGTCTTTGTGTTTTTTTTTTTTTTTTTTTTTTTGAACAGGGCGAAAACGATGCATGGCCGTGGATTGGAGAGAAACCTGCACCCCTCGCTGGCGCACCTGAAGGCAGGGAGGACTCAGCGGGACAGAAATGACATTCAGAAATGAACCGTTTACACTTGGTGACTATGCCAGAACAAATAGCTACACCAAACTTTATGATAAAGTGCTGTGATTTCCTTCTGGGAGGTTTCAGACCCCTCTCTATTGACCTTGAAGTCGATCATCAGTGTGTTCTCCGTCGCACTGCGTCAAAGCCCCTGCTCCCATCATAACCTCACTGAGATCTGCGATTTCCACCCGATGGACAGAGTCATCACACGCTTAGATCCACCCAGCTCGTCACACAACAGTGTGGACGGGCACGTGCGTGGGTGGGTGCGTGGACGCGTGCGTGCGTGGGCAGGTGGGTGGGTGGGTGCGTGGCTGGGTGCCTGCCTGCGTGCGTGCGTGCGTGGGTGGGTGGGTGCGTCCGTGCGTCCCTGTGCCTTTCACCTTTCAGATTATGAACCCCGCCCCCTCACCTCTCCCGCCCCCCCGCCCCCCCCACACACTGCACTGTCCTTTGCCTAGCTGTGTCTCTGCGCCACCCACCCTCCACCACACCCACAACCGCAGGCGCACCACACACCGCACGCATACCTGCACACACACCCCGCCTGCACACAGTGCACACACACATCCCGACCCCAGACACAGGCACACCCAGCCCGTTTGCACCCCGCCCACGATTGCCACACACCGCACACTCCTCCCCTCCCGCCCCAGCCCCCCCTCCCCCCACAGCCCCCCCTCCCCCCCGCCCCAGCCCCCCCTCCCCCCCCCTCCACTGCGTGGTCCTTGGCCTGGCTGTGACTCTCCCCCTCTCCTCTGTCTCTGCCCACACACCACATGCGTAGACACACACACCCCGCCCCGCCCCCAGCGCCACACACACCTGCCCGCCCATTAAACCCCCCACCCCCGCACACACCATGCCCCAACACATACCCCGCACCCCCACCTCTCCCGCACCCCCCCCCCCCACACACACACAGACACACTGCACCGTCCTTTGCCTAGCTGTGTCTCTGTGCCACGCCGCCCCTCCCCGGGACACCCACAACCACAGGTGCACCCTACACGCCACACGCATACCCGCACACACACCCCGCGTACGCACAGCACACACACACATCCCGAACCCAGACACACACACACACACACACTGCGTTGTCCTTGGCCTGGCTGTGATGCTCCACCTCTCCTCTTCTCTCGCTCTGCCCACACACCACACGCTGAGGCCACACACACCCAGCCCCGCTTCCAACGCCACACCCACCCCCCCGCCCATAAACACCCCGCGACGATCGCACACAACATGCCCGAACACACATCCCACCCCCCACCCCTCCTGCAAGCCGCCTCACGAGCCCCCCCCCTCCCCCCCCACTGCGTTGTCCTTTGCCTAGCTGTGTCTCTGGGCCTCTGTCTCTGCGCCACCGCCCCTCAGACCCACAGGCCACACCCACACCCACACCCACAGCGGCACCCTACACGCCACACGCATACCCGCACACACACCCCGCCTGCACGCTGCGCACACACACATCCCGACCCCAGACACATACACACACACACGCAGCCCGTTCACACCCCGCTCGCACAGGCCACATACCACACACTCCCCCCTACCCCCTACACACACACACACTGCGTTGTCCTTTGCCTGGCTGTGTCTCTGGGCCACTGTCTCTGCACGCCCCACCCCCTTCCGGCCATGCCCACACCCACAGGCGCATCCCACACGCACACACCCATGGTGCCCACCCGACACACACTCGGCCTCACGTGGAACCTATACACACACCACACACATTACCCCTCCCCCCACACACACATACACCCACGCGGCACCACCTGCGCATGCCCCAGACACACCACCACACGCCGCCTCCTGCCCGGGTCCAGCCCCGTTGGATCCAGGGAATTCGAAGGTGGGGACGGTGTTGGCGTCCTTGGATAAACACGTATTTAATGACAGAGATATAGAGAGATTAGAAACGGATAGTGTCGTAGGAAAATGAGTGGAGGAAAAGAGGCTGAATAACTTGGAATTCAGCCAGAGAAACGGGGAGCAAGAAAGAAGCGACATGGGGGTATCGGTCTTTCCGGAGACGGATCCGATTTCTTTCGTGTTGGGTTTGCCTCTCTACCTTTGGTGACATATAGGGATGACTACAGAGTCACGTGGGGGCCAGGAGTCCCGACCTTTCTCAAAATCAGGTGCTTCACATACATGTACGAAAAAAAAAAAAAAAAAAAAAAAGGGGTCTCAGGGATATGACATCATCTTCTGGCCGTGAGGCCTGCTGACATGTGATGATCCTTTCTTTCTGATCCCCAAAACACTTCTGTGTTCCAAGGGTGTTTTTTTCTTAAACCAGGCACCACCCTCCAGATAAAGGTACATGCCTGTAGGGTGAGGGTGTCGTGAGTTCCAATCAAGAAAGGAATGGGTTGAACCCAAAGGTCACATGATTCCTCTGAAAGGTGAATCCTTATGTCTCCTCTATGCTAGTTAGATTCACTCTAAGGGCAGGGAACATGGAGATGTAGCAGCAACCATCAGCCCAACACATGAAATCCCTTTCCCCCATGGTGCCCTGAAGGTCTCTTTAGGCTTAAGAGAGTGATCGAGTGACATGTTTACATAGCAAGGACACAGGGCTGGATCCCAAAGGACAGGGAATCTATTCCAAAAGAGAACATTCATGGACTCACAGAGTCCAGTATTGCTCCCCTTCCAAACGACTCTATGTCCTTTTCTATATTCCAACGACACGGATTCATAGATTCCCAGGTGCCTAAGGCTATGGAGGCCTGGCGGCAATCGTGGACTCGACCACCGTGAGAAAAGCCCTGTGCTCACGAAGACTCTCCAAAGACTCCCAGACTCTCTGTGCTGTTTACGGTGGAGAGGTCGTCGACACTCGTGTGCGTCGTGGCGGGAGTGCGGATGACCCTGTCACGCGAGCCGGTCTGTCAGCAGAGAGGTTTGACCTGAGACGCCCTCGTCACACCCAGGGCCGGGGATGAGCCGTCATGATTGGCCCGACACGTGAAAAACCCTTCACCCACGTCATTCCTAACCAACCCACGAGACGCGTCCTTTCTAGGTAGACTCTGGCTTTGGGGGTAGATGCTCGGGAACGGGGGGGTTTCCGGAGGCCTGATCACGCCTTTGCGTGTGCCAAGCCTCCTTCCTCGTGACCTTTGCCATGGGCGGAGTTCCTCACGCTGGCCCCGGCAAGTACAAGTAGACATGTTGTGTATAACTGTGTGATACTTTTTGTCTGGAAACTGTTTCAAAACCGTTTACTAAATGGATTGGAGAGAAACCTGCTCCCCTCGCGCGCCCCTGAAGGCAGGGAGTTCTCAGCGGGACAGAACCTGCCTTCACGTCTCAGGGGGACCGGGACGGTCCCCTCACCTCGGGCACCCCCAACCCCGAGCCCAGTCCCGTCTCCTCCCCGCCCCGCCCCCCCCCCCCCCCCCCCACTCACACACACAGGCGCGTGCGTGCGCGCACCCGGACCCGGCTCCCACCCCCATCTCCCCAACCTCACACCCCCCACCCCCACCCCACCCCACCCCTCCCCGGCGACGAGGGGGGCCCGGGGAGGGATGGCTGTCTCAGCCCTGGTTCTGAGATGTCATTTGGGAAACCGCTCTAGGCCGAGACGCCAGCTCGCTGCCCTGCTGCTTGGTGTCCGTCTCCATCAGCCATGTCCCCGAAAGGCACGTGAGCTCATGGACAACAAAGGGCGCACCCAGAAAACACCAAAGGGTCCTCCTGAACCCAACACGGCCATGTGTATGGATCCACGTAGAGGTCGTTGATCTCCCCATCGGATGCGTGAATAGGATCCACACAGACTGGATTGTGTTTCCGCTTCGATGGGCTGCCCTATCCGGAGAGAACGTGCGGGTCAGCAAGCGAGCAAACACGGAAGGGAACAAAACCAAAACCGCAGCCAAGTCGAGAGAGTGCTGAGCCCGAGGAACTCGCCGATCCCGTGGCATCATTTGCCATACACAGCCTTTCTCTATGGCAAAGAGAGATGTGGCATGGATCCCCGTGTGGGTCGTTCGTGCCCGAAACCACGCCACGGATAGTGATCCTGTCTCATTCGAATCCTCTCTAAAGAGATAAACCAGGTCTCTTGTTTCCATGATGGAATGGTATCTTTGAATGCAAAAGGGGATGACATGTGACAGGAAAATCAAAGTGGAGTCAGCATCGCCAAGAGAGCGCCCCAAAATAGAGAAGGGGCGGGCCATGGAGGAAGAGGTCTGTGTCTCAGTCTGGAAACTCGGAGCACCTCCTGGGGAACAGAGGCCTCCGGATCCTCGAAACAGTGTTCCCGACATTCAAGACCCCTATCCCACACACCCTCCCCTTTCCCTGCCTCACTGGTGACCGTCTATGGACCCTGGAAGAAGAGACGGTCCCTTGTTTGCGTGACAGTCCATCCTCATTGCTCTCGGGTCGCTTTACAACCTCACGGAGCTTCAGCTTTCTAAGCCCCCGACTCTTTCCTGGGGAACGTTCCCCCGGTTTTTATTCAAACCTGTGTCCCTGCATGGCCATATCGAAGACCCCCAAAGAAAGCTTTCTTTTTCTTTCTTTCTTTCTTTTCTTTTCTTTTCTTTTTTTTTTTTTTTTAGCGCAGCCGATACTGACTCTTCATGGAAAGACAAGACAACTAGGTGATTTTATGTGTTTAATTTCCAGGTGTATTGAAATATCATTTCCTCCGTGAAGGACATATGACATCCTCCGTTCTCATGTGTACAGAATGGGGACAAGAGGCACCTGTATGTTGCAGAAGAATAATGACCACCCAAGCGGTAGCTCATAGCTTTCTCACAACCCATACAGATCATGACTGGATGTGAAAGAAAGTGAAGTCACTCGGTCGTGTTCGACTCTTTGCGACCCCACGGACTGTAGCCTACCAGGCTCCTCCATCCGTGGACAGTTCCAGGCAAGAATCCTAGAGTGGGTGGCCATTTCCTTCTGCCATTGGACGGGAGGAGAGTGATTCATGTCCACTGTCATGGCAACTTTCTCAGATGATCATGCTGCTGCTGCTGCTGCTGCTGCTGCTGCTGCTGCGTCGCTTCAGTCGTGTCCGAATCTGTGCGACCCCACGGACGGTAGCCCACCGGGCACCCCCGTCCCTGGGATTCTCCAGGCAAGAACCCTGCAGTGGGTTGCCATGTCCTTCTCCAAGGCGTGAAAGTGAAAAGTGGAAGGGAAGTCGCTCAGTCGTGTCCGACTGTTAGCGACCCCGTGGACTGCGGCCCACCAGGCTCCTCCGGTCCATGGGATTTTCCGGGCAAGAGGACTGCAGAGGGGTGCCATGGCCTTCTCCGAATAGTATCATACGATCATAATAATGCTGTTCATTAGAATCACCGTGCTCGTTGTGACGTGTACAGTACAGATGTACCTTATCCGTGAAGTCGGTTTTTTTTTTTTCTTTCCCCCTTACATCAATGCAATATCTTCCCATTTCTCCCTCCCCCAGCCGCTCTGTGATGATCGTTTTCTTTCTTTCTTTCTTTCTTTCTTTTTTTTTGATGGCCATCCATGGCATGTAAGTGGCACGAGAAAGTCTTTTTCTTTCTCTACCTGACTTATTCATTTGGCATCACGCCCTAAGTCACATCCATGCTATCACCAGATAAGAATGTGTTCGTTCCTGTGGCTCCGTGGGACATCTATGTCTACCTATCGATCGATCTCTATCTGGATCGTGTGTCTTCTTTCCCTCTTCTTCCCTTGATGGACACTCGGGCTGTTTCCCTCTCTTGACCCGTGTGACTGATGCTGCCGTGGACATGGGAGTGCAGATGTCTCTCTGAGATTTAGATTCTGTGTCTCTTTTCTTTAGATGTCTACCCAGAAGTGAGAGTGTTGGAAAGATCGATCATGTCTCGACCACGACTCTTTTCGAAGTCCTTCGGAGGGGATCCGGGGAACGATCCATTCTTTTCCAATAGACGCCGTCGGAATCCAGTGCGACCGCACACGTCTTAGGGAATACGGCGGCGACCACGACGGCAACCCAAACGCTCCCGCGAACGCGATGGTGCCCGAGGGTGTGTCCGCAGGACGACTCCCCGGTGCCAGCCGTCCACGTCCACAAGCCCCCTGCGGTCGTCGGCGAGTCGTTCCATCCACACGGAACCACGGTTTTCGTGGGCCGGGGTTGCCTGCGTGCCAGTCCATCCCCAGATGAATGGAGCGATGACAGACTCCTTGGGGCACAGGGCAGAGATACGTGGAATTCTTTCCACGAGACGAGTGCGATGAGAAGAGAAGAACGATGCGAAGTGGTGCCTGGGGAGCCGGAAAGAGTCGAACAGGAAAGAAAACATGTCAGACGAGAGGGGAGAAGGATTCAAAGCGAGTGGAGCACCATGGGGGAGACGGGCCCAGAAGATGCGAGCAGATGCTGGGGGCACAGCACGCCCGGACCCGTGGGCCTGCAGGGAGCCGAGAGGGATGGCCGTCCACTGTCTGCAGGCCGATCTCCAGAGCCCGGACTGGGAAGGACTTCTTCACGAGAACAGGCACGCTCACGGTCCCCACGGGTCACGTCTCCACTGGGCTCTCAGCACTGTAGGGAGAGCTTCCCACACTTCCGATGGCACGGTGAGCGGCGGTCTCTTGATCTCCTCTACCGCAGAGTCAGCGAGCTTCCCGAGGGATAGGACGAGGTCTTGGCCGACGGCATCCCATCCTAGAGCCCGTCTTGCTTTCGAATCACGGGATGTCTTTGATGTCTGTGGGGGTGTGCTGCGCCTTCACTGCCGTGCGAGCCGTTCTCTCTCCGTGGAGGAGGGGGCCGCTCTGCGCTTGTGTGTCTGGGCTTCTCGTGGCTGTGGTTCCTCTTGGGGAGCGTGGGCTCTGGGGCACGTGGGCTTCACTGGCTGCTGGGTGTGGGCTCAGCGCTCGCAGCGGCCAGGATCGAGAGCACAGATTCCATCGGCGAGGCCTATGGGCTTCGTGGCTCTGTAGCACGTGGGATCTTCCCGGGCCGGGGATGAAACCCGTGTTTCCTGCGCGGGCACGGGATGGTTTCCTACGGAGCCGCCGGGGAAGCCCCAGTCCCAAACTCAAGATGGATATCCTGACGTCCCCCGCTTGGGATGGGAGAGTTTCTGAACGATCAGGCCAGGAAAAGGGATCGCATCGTGACGGGTTGACCTTCGTTTCTCACAAACCGGCACTCTTGCTGCTTCTTGAAGTGTCCTAGAGAAGACATCGGATTCCACATGAGATCAGCTTCTTTGACTAGCGATGGCACAACGGCCACAACAAAGGGGATGGATTAAACACAACAGTTGGTTTCTTTTGGACGATGAGCCCCCTCTGTGTGTGTGTGTGTGTGTGTGTGTGTGTGTGTGTGTGAGAGAGAGAGAGAGAGAGAGAGAGATGCCTTCGTGGTTCTAAAGCAAGAAGCACTGAGGAGTGAAGACATTCTTGAACTCACATAGTTTCCTTCATTTCAGTCGTGATGGTCCAGTGATTTTGGAGGACGACATGGAATGTTTCAGGGTAGATGCTTTTAGAAGGCTGTGAAGGGACTTCCCTGCCTGGTGGCCCAGTGGTGAAGGATCCACCTGCCGATGAGGCGGGGGGACGGGGTGTTTTCCACCGAACCCCTGATCCGGGACGATGGCACAGGGCTCCGGGCAGGTTCGACACAAACCTACAGAACGGACGGCGCCAGGCGTGAAGGCGAGGGCACGCAGCCCGGGGACTCTGGACGAGGATGACTGACGCGGACGGACACTGCCGTCTCCGTCTCCGTGGAGGTGGGTGGTGGCCAGCACGCTCCTCTGGGGCAGGCTGTTCCTAGGACCGACCGTTGGGGAGCGTGCGCGTGCATGGGAGGAGCAGGGGGCCTGAGGGAACGGTCTATCCTCTCTGCTCCACGGGGCCCCCGGAACCCTCATCTGCTCACAGAGAGGATTCGTCCCGTGGAGAGACAGACCCACACGCGAGTGAACCTCATTTCTGGTTCCCTTGGCTTCTGAAAGCGTGACGGTCAGGTTCATGCAGCTCTCTGGATTTCTGTTCTCCCCGAGATCCGGGCCTACTCACTGGAAGGACACGAGGAGCCGGATGAGATCGCCCTCTGCACGGCGCCGGCTCCAGCGCGCGCACGTTTCAGTGGCTACGGCTCGTGGACATCGCACCGAGAGCCGAAGCCCCGGTGTGACAGACGCCTGTTTCCACGATGGGTGAACAGTTCTCCGTGCGGGAAGCCCAATCCTTGCCCCTGCCTGTTCGACCTGCAGGGCCTCTGCAAAGAACAAACGTGCCCGATCTCGGGACCGATCCCCTTTTCGGAGCCAGCCCGGTGCGTCCTCTGTTTCCCGGGCCACAGGCACACACTGGCACTGGGGAGTCGTGTCGTCCCTCCTCCCCCTCCTCCTCCTCTCTGCCCCCACCCTTCCCCCCGCATGCAGGCTCCCCCACACCCCCGCCTGGCCCCGGCCCGTCCGGGTCTCCCCCACCCGCAGAAAAGGCCGGGAAACACATGGTCCCAGGACGACGCAGTCGAGAGACAGCGGCAGTCCCCTGGGATGCGGGGAGGAGGCGCCTGAGCACACCTAGGCCAACACCGCCACCGTGTGGGGTGAGAGGCCGGGGCGAGGAGCGCTCAGGAGTTCCGAGGAGGAGGAGGAGGAGCAGGAGGGAGAGAGGCAGGCGGGGGTGGAGGGGCGGGCCAGGCTGAAGCGGTCTCAGGGCGGGGACGTGGAAGAGAACGTTCCCCTTCAGACGGGCGCTCCGAAGAGAGCGTGCCGGCGGGGACCTTGAGAGCACCTTCGAGCTGGGAGCGGGGTGGGGGGGGGGGGGGGGAGGGAATCCTCCAGACGTAGGAAGGACACCAGGCACAGAAGGCGAGACCGATTCTTGACCCAAGGGAATCGGATGCTTTTCTGTCCATGGGTTCCATCCTCAGACTCTCATGGTCATCCAGCCAGCCAGCCAGCCAGCCAGCCAGCCAGCCAGCCACCATCGGGTCCCTCCTTTTCTGTTCTCTACGTGTTTCATGGCGAGTGAGTGAGAGTCTTTCGATGGTTTGCTAGGATGTGTGAATGTCGTGGGACCATGGTACGTGCCAGCCGTGGATGAACAGAACGGCTTCAGCGTTCAGGCTGATCCTGAACTCCCACGCCAAGGCAGGCCTGTGCGTCCCCGTGCGCTGGAGGACACCGTGCTACCCACATCTTGATCTTGGACTGAACGCAACCACCGTGGGGAGGGTGTTCGTGGGTTGGCTTCGTTTCCTTTCCCTATGGCACTCACCTGACCTTCCTGTCCACTCCTTGGATCCTTGATCTCCCCCTCCCCCTCGAGGCCATCGGTCCTTTTCTTTCTCCTCCTCCTGCTCCCCGTCCTCCTACTCACCCTAGTTTCTCTCCCCGCCTCCCCACTCCCCGCCGCTCCACACACACGCAGGTCCCACTCTTCTCAAACGGACCTCTGACTGACTGCCAACGTTTCCTTTCGCCTTCTTTCCTTCCTCCCGTCCTGCTTCCTTTCCTTTTTTTTTTTTTTTTTTTCTTCGTGTTCTGTTCCCCCGTTCCTTTTCAGCTGTACCGACGATGGCTTCGAGTGTAGCGCCTGACACAGCGATCGCCAGGATACGTCTAGTGAGGGACCGTCCGTCACCACCTGGTGTCACGGCAGATGACATCTGGTGTCGTGACGTGCCCGTGACTCATGGATTTCCTAAGTGGGAGGTGGCACCGCTTCATCTGTCTCCCTCACCGGTGGCGCTCGTTCACTCGTTCTCTCCCCCACCCCACCCCCCGCCACCGTGTCCCCCGCTCCCTCCTCGGGCCACCCCTCATGTGCTCCGTGGTGGTATCTTAGGAGCCTGTTTCTCTTTGGTTCTGTTGTGTTCACGGTGTATCGTTTGGTAGGTACTGCGTGGAAACGACGGCTCTGAGGTATTTCCTTGAGCATCATCCCCTCTAAAGGTCTCTCCAAGTTCCTGCAGACTGTGAGATTTCATTCCCTTCTGGTGGTTGAGTCCCATTCCTCTGTGTGTGTGTGTGTGTGTGTGTGTGTGTGTGTGTGTGTGTGTGTGAATAGATACAGGCGTAGGCACACAGACAGAGAGCTCTCTCCTTCTGTGTGTACGGATGTCTACCTAGGTATGGGGGTCGATCCCACACATACACATGTCCGTATCTTCTCTGTCCCCTCCGTGGGCACTCCGTGGAGTGGCTGGGTTGGGTCGAAGGGGGACTCTTTGGTGGAGTGTTCCGAGGGAATCGCAGGACTCTTTTCCCTAGGGATGTGGTTTCTCTCTCTGGGAGGCCCCAGGGGATGAGATGTGATCTCTCTGAGTCCGCCCACATGTTCCTCAGCGGCAGCAAAGACGCGTTCGACCGATCAGGAGCCACTGTCTTCTCGTGGTTCGAACTTGCTGTCGCGATTGCGATTCCAGCCCCTGGGCCTTTCCCCTCCGAAGGAGAAGGATCCTTGTCCAGATAAACGCCCCGGGGTGCTTCCGCGAGCCCGCCCCCACCCCCGGCAGACCCAGCCCAGCCCAGCCCAGCCCTGCCGCTGATGTGTTTTCTACCTTGTGCTTCTGGGTGTCTGTCTGTTCTCCCTTTCTTTGGGAGGAAGGTGTCTGCTCGGGCCCCCTGCCTGCCCACTTCGCTCATCGGGGGTCGTTTCCCTTTTGGAGGCTGAGTTGTCTGACGCCTTGATCCGTTTTGGACAGAAAAGCCCCTTTTGCAATATGCTTGCGCTTTCCCCGTATATGTATGTGTTTATGGATACCGACGTATCTGCACATATGAGCATGTGTATTCGTGCCTGTGTATCTCCGTGGACGTCTGTGTCTATATGCCTGTGTCTACGTATATACACGCAAGCATACACGCACAGTAGAAACGCCTAGGCATACACGTGCGCACACAGACACATGCGTGTATGTGAGCATGCCCTTTGAACGTGTTTGTTTATACCCACGTGTGCGCGTATATATAGACGCGAATACGCGTGCGTATACATATGGACACGCGTATATGCGCATGTGTCTGCGTTCTCGCTCCCCCTCCCCCTCCCCTCCCCCTCTCCCTCCCCCTCCCTCCCCCTCCCCCTCTCCCTCCCCCTCCCCCTCTCCCTCTCCCTCTCTCTGACTTTTAAGCAGCCGGAGCAGTTCTATGACTTGACTTTCCTGCCTGGTGGTTCTGTTTCATTTCCTTTCTGATCTGCTTCAAAAAGTTATGTATTCATGTAACTGGCTGTTGTCATGGAACACGGGGTTTATTTAGTGGATCCCTATCGACTCGGTCCGGTCCTCCTCACCTCCACGCCCCTCAGCCGCCACCCCCCCCCCGCCCCCGCACCCCAGGCCCCCCCGCCCCGCCCCTCCCAACCCCCACCCCCGCAGCCCTGCCACCCCAGACCTCCCGCCCGCCCTCCCGCCCGCCTGCCGTTCTGGTGTTTGTGGCCAGTTCAGTGACTTTGAAATCCATGTTCTCCTGACCTCAGGTGCACTTTCCCCACCCACCGGCGCGTGCTTGGGTGTGTTGTCTTCGGACTTTGTCACGGTCTCCACCCAGGTTGAGTGGTGCCTTCTCTTGTTGGGGGTTCCGAGTGTGTCTCCTCCTTTTCCTTTCTTGCTCCTGGGCTCGCGTGTCTGTGTCTGCTTTCCAAAGTCCTGCTTTGTTCTCCGAGCAGCGCTCGCCTGGTTTCGCTTTGCCGGCCCCTCCCTCCCTCCCTCCCTCCCTCCCTCCCTCCCTCCCTCTCTCTTTCGGGGGAGGGGGGCCGGGGGAGTCTGCGATGCCGCTGGTGCCCCTCTCTCCGCCGACCCCGCCCCGAGCCCCCACCGCCCGCCGGCGTCTCCGTGGAATGTCCCCCCCAGCACCCCGGAGTCGCGTGGGGGAGTGAGTCTCCTTCGTGGCAGCCTCCTGAGGAGATCCTTCCCAGCGTCTCTCCCTTCCTCTGCGGCCGGGGTCGCGTCGCGTCGCGTCGCTCGGCGGCGGAGGCTCCGGGCCGAGCTCGGGCGTCTGGGCGGCCGGCGCGGTGGCGTCCCCGGCGGCCGGCGACAGCGACCCGTCCTCGGGACGTTCGAGTCGCTTGTCAGGAGCCACCTGGCGGCCGCTTGTATATTGTCCCTCCCCTCTGGAGCTTCGGCGAGGCCTTTCAGGAGGATTGTGACTCAGCCTCTGGGCCCGAGGCAGAGCTCTCAGACACCGGCGACGCTGGCGGCGACAGTCCCGGTGGCGCCGAGGCCTAGGGACAGTCCCGCTGTCGCCGGAGATTGGTTCTCTAGGTTTCTGAGGAGGGTGACCGTCGCGGCGCCCCGGAGCCGGCTCGCGGGGCGGCCTGACCGGGTCGACCAGCATCTCCCCGTGCCCCTGCGGCCACGGGGACGGACCGCCCGGACCCTGCCTGGGCCGGGCCGCCGCGGTGGGCGGGGAGAGGGTCTTCCCTGCCCGGAGCGCCTGGACTCGGGCTCGGCGGTCCGGACGCCTCCTGGGCCGCCCTCAGGAGCGTTTGCTTCGCCCTCAGGAGCGTTTGCTTCGCCCTCAGGAGCGTTTGCTTCGCCCTCGGCCCCGCTCCGGAGGTGGGGACCGGCCCAGACGGTGGCTTGGAGGTCGCCGGAGGGCGCGCCAGGGTCCGGGCCCTCGGGTCCTTTCTGCCCGAGGTGTTTTCCGCGTGGCACTCCGGAGGTGGGGGAACCCGAGGGTTGAGCGGGGGAGGCGCGTGTGCGGTCCCCCCGTGGGGTCCGGTCGCCCGAGGCGTCTCCCGGCACACATGCTTTTTCTTTGTCAGAGTCCTGACGGGTCCGGAGACGTGGATGGACCGGACCCTGCTTCCGCGGGTGGCCGGGGAGGGCGCGCTCGACCCTTCGGCGTGCCCTCGTGGGTCTCGGTCGTCGGACGCGACTTTGGCTCCCCCCTCTCCGGCTCCCTGAATCCCAGTCGGGAGGTGGGGGCCGGCTCGGGCCGTCCTGGGTGCCCCGTCTAGGACGGTCCGGGCCCCGGGCGCGGTCCCTGGTCGGGGCCCGCTCGTCTCGTGGGAAGCGCCTCGCTGACGGTTCTGTCTTCTCTTTTCCTTTTGCACATCGAAGCCAAATCCCCGTTCGGAGACTCGGACGGACCGGTACCCCTGCCCGCGTGGACGAGGCGGGGAGGGCGTCCTCGGCCAGCTTCCCCCCCGCCCCCCCTTGGTGCCCGCGCCCCCGCTTTGGCCACCACGCGCCCCCTCCCCCCTCCCGGTCGACCAGATGACCCCCCCCCCCCAAGAGAGCTCGGGGCCTGGTGTTTATGGGGCAGCGTTGGGGACAGGTGGCCGGGACAAGGTTCCGGGGGCCCTCCCTGCGCGTCGTCGATGTGCTCCGCTGTCAGCTGCTGTCATTTCGTCGCCCTTAATAGGC
>NW_027184717.1:0-10000 GCF_032405125.1 Capricornis sumatraensis | reverse complement strand
GAGGCGAGGCCGGCTCGGGCCCAGACGAGGGGACGGGAACGCGGGCGGTCGCACGCGCCGGACGAGGAGAGGCGAGGCCGGCGGCGGCGGGGAGGGGCCGGCGAGCACGCACGGCAGGGGCCGCGGGACAGGGACGCGGGCGCCGTCCGGGAACCGGAGGAAAAGGACCGGGCACGCGGCCGGGCCCCCAGGAACACCAGCGCGGGATCCCACCGCCACCCGCACGCGAGGGCGGTCCCGCGACGCCTGGGGCGCCGGCCGGCCCCGGCCATCCCCGGAGCGTGGCCCACGACCCGGCCCCGCCGCCAGGGCCGGCGAGCCGTCCACCCGTCTTCCGCCATCCACACGCGACAGATCCGTCTCCCATCTGAGTCTGACCCCCGAGGCTCGACATCCCGGGGACAACGCTCTCGAGCGAGGCGGCCCAGACCGTGACCGCACGCCGCCACCAGCTGCGGCTCGGGGGGCGAGGGCGGGCGCGACGGGCTCCCCCTCACCACCAGCTGCGGGGCCGGGGAGGCCGAGGCCGACCGGGCGTCGCGCCCCGACACAGCTCCCCCCCCTTCCCCCAGGGCTCGCACCACGGGGGGCCGGCCGCACGCACACGGCCCCCCACCTGCCGGACGCCCGGCGGGGCCCAGCGGGACCCTCCCCCGACTCGGAGGGGGGAGGCGCGGGCCGCGGTAGGCAACGAGCGGCACACGGCCCCACCGCGGGGCCGGGGGAGTTCTGCTCTGCCCACGTGCTCTGGCAGTCGCCACGGTGGCCACTGCGCACTCGGGAGGGGCAGCGGCTGGGGGGTCCGGTACCCCAAGGCTCCCTCTCGGATCGCTAGAGAAGGCGTTCTCCCCGAGGGCGCGCCGTCCCTCACCCGGACCGTGTCGCCTTCGGGCCCACGGAGGCGCTCCACGAGCCACCAGTCCTCAGCTGGGTGGGAGGGGCCTGCGGTACAGGGGAGCGGACCACCACACAGGAGCGTGTGCGCGGTCAGGGCCAGAGCGGAGCCCGCGTCCCGCCCCCTGCAAGGCCTCATCCGCCAAGGCCTCCGCGACGAGGGGAACAGGCACGCCTCTCCCTACCGCCTCGACCCCCCCCCCCAGAGAGAGCCACTCACGGGACACACACGCCACCGTGGCGGGGACCCGAGGGGGACACCGGGTTAAGGGAAACGACACCACCACTCGGCCTCAGGCACCTGAGGGACGACCTGGAGCGCTCCAGGGGCACCACCGAGGGTCACACGAGGCACGCTCACACACCCGCATGGGGTGCGCAGCGCGGCGTCGGCGGCGGCACAGCCCTCCCCGCCACAGGGAGGGCCGCTCGCCGGGCACACGCCGAGAAGGCGAAGCGAGAGCAATCTGCTGTGTCAGAAGACCAACGGCCCCCACTGACGCCCCGAGGCAGAGGAGACCGAAGATCAGGGCCAGAAGCCACACCCAACCCCTGCCTTCCTCACCCTCCCTGATGGGCAGCGAGGGGGGGAGAAGACAAGCGAGGGGCCCCGCGGACAGACCGAGAAGAGCAGACGCGTTCACTGGGAACGCCCGTCCCTCGTCTGGCACGGCTTAGGCTCGGCCCGGGAGAACACGACCACACCACATCGATCTGTTGAGCCAAGGTGGAGCGGGGGGGAGGCACGGTGAGGACAGTCACCAGAGGGGCCCGCTTTAAGCCTCGCCGGCAACCTCCGCCCCCCCCACCTCGCCTCAGGCGAGAGCGGCCGACGACCCCCAAGAGGAGAACGCCTGACACGTGGCACGGAGCCCACAGGGCGGGGGTCGCCCCAGCCGCAACCAGGTGCCCACAGCGGGGGCGAGGGATGCACAGGGTAGAAGACCCACGCGCCACCTCGCCCCGCCACCCTCGGGTCGCCCAGAGACCGGAGGTGGCACCAAGGGTCGGGTCAGCCAGACGACACCACACAGGAGCCGGCGCACAGGCCCAGGCGGGCGGCTCCAGCGGCAAGGGCCGAACCGGGCACCAGCTGGCGGCCCAGAAGCCCAGAGCCCCGCGTGCGTCCAGAGACCCACAGTCCTCGGTGGCAGACACCAAAGGAGACCGTGTCAGCACTTATCTGGTGGCAAAAAAGGCCTATTAAGGGCGACGAAATGACAGCAGCTGACAGCGGAGCACATCGACGACGCGCAGGGAGGGCCCCCGGAACCTTGTCCCGGCCACCTGTCCCCAACGCTGCCCCATAAACACCAGGCCCCGAGCTCTCTTGGGGGGGGGGGGGGTCATCTGGTCGACCGGGAGGGGGGAGGGGGCGCGTGGTGGCCAAAGCGGGGGCGCGGGCACCAAGGGGGGGCGGGGGGGAAGCTGGCCGAGGACGCCCTCCCCGCCTCGTCCACGCGGGCAGGGGTACCGGTCCGTCCGAGTCTCCGAACGGGGATTTGGCTTCGATGTGCAAAAGGAAAAGAGAAGACAGAACCGTCAGCGAGGCGCTTCCCACGAGACGAGCGGGCCCCGACCAGGGACCGCGCCCGGGGCCCGGACCGTCCTAGACGGGGCACCCAGGACGGCCCGAGCCGGCCCCCACCTCCCGACTGGGATTCAGGGAGCCGGAGAGGGGGGAGCCAAAGTCGCGTCCGACGACCGAGACCCACGAGGGCACGCCGAAGGGTCGAGCGCGCCCTCCCCGGCCACCCGCGGAAGCAGGGTCCGGTCCATCCACGTCTCCGGACCCGTCAGGACTCTGACAAAGAAAAAGCATGTGTGCCGGGAGACGCCTCGGGCGACCGGACCCCACGGGGGGACCGCACACGCGCCTCCCCCGCTCAACCCTCGGGTTCCCCCACCTCCGGAGTGCCACGCGGAAAACACCTCGGGCAGAAAGGACCCGAGGGCCCGGACCCTGGCGCGCCCTCCGGCGACCTCCAAGCCACCGTCTGGGCCGGTCCCCACCTCCGGAGCGGGGCCGAGGGCGAAGCAAACGCTCCTGAGGGCGAAGCAAACGCTCCTGAGGGCGAAGCAAACGCTCCTGAGGGCGGCCCAGGAGGCGTCCGGACCGCCGAGCCCGAGTCCAGGCGCTCCGGGCAGGGAAGACCCTCTCCCCGCCCACCGCGGCGGCCCGGCCCAGGCAGGGTCCGGGCGGTCCGTCCCCGTGGCCGCAGGGGCACGGGGAGAAGCTGGTCGACCCGGTCAGGCCGCCCCGCGAGCCGGCTCCGGGGCGCCGCGACGTTCACCCTCCTCAGAAACCTAGAGAA
This sequence comes from Capricornis sumatraensis, assembly GCF_032405125.1. Lineage (NCBI taxonomy): Eukaryota > Metazoa > Chordata > Mammalia > Artiodactyla > Bovidae > Capricornis > Capricornis sumatraensis. The sequence continues at coordinate 6,791 of NW_027184717.1, read as the reverse complement.
CCAATCTCCGGCGACAGCGGGACTGTCCCTAGGCCTCGGCGCCACCGGGACTGTCGCCGCCAGCGTCGCCGGTGTCTGAGAGCTCTGCCTCGGGCCCAGAGGCTGAGTCACAATCCTCCTGAAAGGCCTCGCCGAAGCTCCAGAGGGGAGGGACAATATACAAGCGGCCGCCAGGTGGCTCCCGACAAGCGACTCGAACGTCCCGAGGACGGGTCGCTGTCGCCGGCCGCCGGGGACGCCACCGCGCCGGCCGCCCAGACGCCCGAGCTCGGCCCGGAGCCTCCGCCGCCGAGCGACGCGACGCGACGCGACCCCGGCCGCAGAGGAAGGGAGAGACGCTGGGAAGGATCTCCTCAGGAGGCTGCCACGAAGGAGACTCACTCCCCCACGCGACTCCGGGGTGCTGGGGGGGACATTCCACGGAGACGCCGGCGGGCGGTGGGGGCTCGGGGCGGGGTCGGCGGAGAGAGGGGCACCAGCGGCATCGCAGACTCCCCCGGCCCCCCTCCCCCGAAAGAGAGAGGGAGGGAGGGAGGGAGGGAGGGAGGGAGGGAGGGAGGGAGGGAGGGGCCGGCAAAGCGAAACCAGGCGAGCGCTGCTCGGAGAACAAAGCAGGACTTTGGAAAGCAGACACAGACACGCGAGCCCAGGAGCAAGAAAGGAAAAGGAGGAGACACACTCGGAACCCCCAACAAGAGAAGGCACCACTCAACCTGGGTGGAGACCGTGACAAAGTCCGAAGACAACACACCCAAGCACGCGCCGGTGGGTGGGGAAAGTGCACCTGAGGTCAGGAGAACATGGATTTCAAAGTCACTGAACTGGCCACAAACACCAGAACGGCAGGCGGGCGGGAGGGCGGGCGGGAGGTCTGGGGTGGCAGGGCTGCGGGGGTGGGGGTTGGGAGGGGCGGGGCGGGGGGGCCTGGGGTGCGGGGGCGGGGGGGGGGGGCGGCTGAGGGGCGTGGAGGTGAGGAGGACCGGACCGAGTCGATAGGGATCCACTAAATAAACCCCGTGTTCCATGACAACAGCCAGTTACATGAATACATAACTTTTTGAAGCAGATCAGAAAGGAAATGAAACAGAACCACCAGGCAGGAAAGTCAAGTCATAGAACTGCTCCGGCTGCTTAAAAGTCAGAGAGAGGGAGAGGGAGAGGGGGAGGGGGAGGGAGAGGGGGAGGGGGAGGGAGGGGGAGGGAGAGGGGGAGGGGAGGGGGAGGGGGAGCGAGAACGCAGACACATGCGCATATACGCGTGTCCATATGTATACGCACGCGTATTCGCGTCTATATATACGCGCACACGTGGGTATAAACAAACACGTTCAAAGGGCATGCTCACATACACGCATGTGTCTGTGTGCGCACGTGTATGCCTAGGCGTTTCTACTGTGCGTGTATGCTTGCGTGTATATACGTAGACACAGGCATATAGACACAGACGTCCACGGAGATACACAGGCACGAATACACATGCTCATATGTGCAGATACGTCGGTATCCATAGACACATACATATACGGGGAAAGCGCAAGCATATTGCAAAAGGGGCTTTTCTGTCCAAAACGGATCAAGGCGTCAGCAGAAAACTCAGCCTCCAAAAGGGAAACGACCCCCGATGAGCGAAGTGGGCAGGCAGGGGGCCCGAGCAGACACCTTCCTCCCAAAGAAAGGGAGAACAGACAGACACCCAGAAGCACAAGGTAGAAAACACATCAGCGGCAGGGCTGGGCTGGGCTGGGCTGGGGCTGCCGGGGGTGGGGGCGGGCTCGCGGAAGCACCCCGGGGCGTTTATCTGGACAAGGATCCTTCTCCTTCGGAGGGGAAAGGCCCAGGGGCTGGAATCGCAATCGCGACAGCAAGTTCGAACCACGAGAAGACAGCGGCTCCTGATCGATCGAACGCGTCTTTGCTGCCGCTGAGGAACATGTGGGCGGACTCAGAGAGATCACATCTCATCCCCTGGGGCCTCCCAGAGAGAGAAACCACATCCCTAGGGAAAAGAGTCCTGCGATTCCCTCGGAACACTCCACCAAAGAGTCCCCCTTCGACCCAACCCAGCCACTCCACGGAGTGCCCACGGAGGGGACAGAGAAGATACGGACGTGTGTATGTGTGGGATCGACCCCCATACCTAGGTAGACATCCGTACACACAGAAGGAGAGAGCTCTCTGTCTGTGTGCCTACGCCTGTATCTATTCACACACACACACACACACACACACACACACACACACACACACACACACACACACACACACACACACAGAGGAATGGGACTCAACCACCAGAAGGGAATGAAATCTCACAGTCTGCAGGAACTTGGAGAGACCTTTAGAGGGGATGATGCTCAAGGAAATACCTCAGAGCCGTCGTTTCCACGCAGTACCTACCAAACGATACACCGTGAACACAACAGAACCAAAGAGAAACAGGCTCCTAAGATACCACCACGGAGCACATGAGGGGTGGCCCGAGGAGGGAGCGGGGGACACGGTGGCGGGGGGTGGGGTGGGGGAGAGAACGAGTGAACGAGCGCCACCGGTGAGGGAGACAGATGAAGCGGTGCCACCTCCCACTTAGGAAATCCATGAGTCACGGGCACGTCACGACACCAGATGTCATCTGCCGTGACACCAGGTGGTGACGGACGGTCCCTCACTAGACGTATCCTGGCGATCGCTGTGTCAGGCGCTACACTCGAAGCCATCGTCGGTACAGCTGAAAAGGAACGGGGGAACAGAACACGAAGAAAAAAAAAAAAAAAAAAGGAAAGGAAGCAGGACGGGAGGAAGGAAAGAAGGCGAAAGGAAACGTTGGCAGTCAGTCAGAGGTCCGTTTGAGAAGAGTGGGACCTGCGTGTGTGTGGAGCGGCGGGGAGTGGGGAGGCGGGGAGAGAAACTAGGGTGAGTAGGAGGACGGGGAGCAGGAGGAGGAGAAAGAAAAGGACCGATGGCCTCGAGGGGGAGGGGGAGATCAAGGATCCAAGGAGTGGACAGGACGGTCAGGTGAGTGCCATAGGGAAAGGAAACGAAGCCAACCCACGAACACCCTCCCCACGGTGGTTGCGTTCAGTCCAAGATCAAGATGTGGGTAGCACGGTGTCCTCCAGCGCACGGGGACGCACAGGCCTGCCTTGGCGTGGGAGTTCAGGATCAGCCTGAACGCTGAAGCCGTTCTGTTCATCCACGGCTGGCACGTACCATGGTCCCACGACATTCACACATCCTAGCAAACCATCGAAAGACTCTCACTCACTCGCCATGAAACACGTAGAGAACAGAAAAGGAGGGACCCGATGGTGGCTGGCTGGCTGGCTGGCTGGCTGGCTGGCTGGCTGGATGACCATGAGAGTCTGAGGATGGAACCCATGGACAGAAAAGCATCCGATTCCCTTGGGTCAAGAATCGGTCTCGCCTTCTGTGCCTGGTGTCCTTCCTACGTCTGGAGGATTCCCTCCCCCCCCCCCCCCACCCCGCTCCCAGCTCGAAGGTGCTCTCAAGGTCCCCGCCGGCACGCTCTCTTCGGAGCGCCCGTCTGAAGGGGAACGTTCTCTTCCACGTCCCCGCCCTGAGACCGCTTCAGCCTGGCCCGCCCCTCCACCCCCGCCTGCCTCTCTCCCTCCTGCTCCTCCTCCTCCTCCTCGGAACTCCTGAGCGCTCCTCGCCCCGGCCTCTCACCCCACACGGTGGCGGTGTTGGCCTAGGTGTGCTCAGGCGCCTCCTCCCCGCATCCCAGGGGACTGCCGCTGTCTCTCGACTGCGTCGTCCTGGGACCATGTGTTTCCCGGCCTTTTCTGCGGGTGGGGGAGACCCGGACGGGCCGGGGCCAGGCGGGGGTGTGGGGGAGCCTGCATGCGGGGGGAAGGGTGGGGGCAGAGAGGAGGAGGAGGGGGAGGAGGGACGACACGACTCCCCAGTGCCAGTGTGTGCCTGTGGCCCGGGAAACAGAGGACGCACCGGGCTGGCTCCGAAAAGGGGATCGGTCCCGAGATCGGGCACGTTTGTTCTTTGCAGAGGCCCTGCAGGTCGAACAGGCAGGGGCAAGGATTGGGCTTCCCGCACGGAGAACTGTTCACCCATCGTGGAAACAGGCGTCTGTCACACCGGGGCTTCGGCTCTCGGTGCGATGTCCACGAGCCGTAGCCACTGAAACGTGCGCGCGCTGGAGCCGGCGCCGTGCAGAGGGCGATCTCATCCGGCTCCTCGTGTCCTTCCAGTGAGTAGGCCCGGATCTCGGGGAGAACAGAAATCCAGAGAGCTGCATGAACCTGACCGTCACGCTTTCAGAAGCCAAGGGAACCAGAAATGAGGTTCACTCGCGTGTGGGTCTGTCTCTCCACGGGACGAATCCTCTCTGTGAGCAGATGAGGGTTCCGGGGGCCCCGTGGAGCAGAGAGGATAGACCGTTCCCTCAGGCCCCCTGCTCCTCCCATGCACGCGCACGCTCCCCAACGGTCGGTCCTAGGAACAGCCTGCCCCAGAGGAGCGTGCTGGCCACCACCCACCTCCACGGAGACGGAGACGGCAGTGTCCGTCCGCGTCAGTCATCCTCGTCCAGAGTCCCCGGGCTGCGTGCCCTCGCCTTCACGCCTGGCGCCGTCCGTTCTGTAGGTTTGTGTCGAACCTGCCCGGAGCCCTGTGCCATCGTCCCGGATCAGGGGTTCGGTGGAAAACACCCCGTCCCCCCGCCTCATCGGCAGGTGGATCCTTCACCACTGGGCCACCAGGCAGGGAAGTCCCTTCACAGCCTTCTAAAAGCATCTACCCTGAAACATTCCATGTCGTCCTCCAAAATCACTGGACCATCACGACTGAAATGAAGGAAACTATGTGAGTTCAAGAATGTCTTCACTCCTCAGTGCTTCTTGCTTTAGAACCACGAAGGCATCTCTCTCTCTCTCTCTCTCTCTCTCTCTCACACACACACACACACACACACACACACACACACAGAGGGGGCTCATCGTCCAAAGGAAACCAACTGTTGTGTTTAATCCATCCCCCTTGTTGTGGCCGTTGTGCCATCGCTAGTCAAAGAAGCTGATCTCATGTGGAATCCGATGTCTTCTCTAGGACACTTCAAGAAGCAGCAAGAGTGCCGGTTTGTGAGAAACGAAGGTCAACCCGTCACGATGCGATCCCTTTTCCTGGCCTGATCGTTCAGAAACTCTCCCATCCCAAGCGGGGGACGTCAGGATATCCATCTTGAGTTTGGGACTGGGGCTTCCCCGGCGGCTCCGTAGGAAACCATCCCGTGCCCGCGCAGGAAACACGGGTTTCATCCCCGGCCCGGGAAGATCCCACGTGCTACAGAGCCACGAAGCCCATAGGCCTCGCCGATGGAATCTGTGCTCTCGATCCTGGCCGCTGCGAGCGCTGAGCCCACACCCAGCAGCCACTGAAGCCCACGTGCCCCAGAGCCCACGCTCCCCAAGAGGAACCACAGCCACGAGAAGCCCAGACACACAAGCGCAGAGCGGCCCCCTCCTCCACGGAGAGAGAACAGCTCGCACGGCAGTGAAGGCGCAGCACACCCCCACAGACATCAAAGACATCCCGTGATTCGAAAGCAAGACGGGGTCTGGGATGGGATGCCGTCGGCCAAGACCTCGTCCTATCCCTCGGGAAGCTCGCTGACTCTGCGGTAGAGGAGATCAAGAGACCGCCGCTCACCGTGCCATCGGAAGTGTGGGAAGCTCTCCCTACAGTGCTGAGAGCCCAGTGGAGACGTGACCCGTGGGGACCGTGAGCGTGCCTGTTCTCGTGAAGAAGTCCTTCCCAGTCCGGGCTCTGGAGATCGGCCTGCAGACAGTGGACGGCCATCCCTCTCGGCTCCCTGCAGGCCCACGGGTCCGGGCGTGCTGTGCCCCCAGCATCTGCTCGCATCTTCTGGGCCCGTCTCCCCCATGGTGCTCCACTCGCTTTGAATCCTTCTCCCCTCTCGTCTGACATGTTTTCTTTCCTGTTCGACTCTTTCCGGCTCCCCAGGCACCACTTCGCATCGTTCTTCTCTTCTCATCGCACTCGTCTCGTGGAAAGAATTCCACGTATCTCTGCCCTGTGCCCCAAGGAGTCTGTCATCGCTCCATTCATCTGGGGATGGACTGGCACGCAGGCAACCCCGGCCCACGAAAACCGTGGTTCCGTGTGGATGGAACGACTCGCCGACGACCGCAGGGGGCTTGTGGACGTGGACGGCTGGCACCGGGGAGTCGTCCTGCGGACACACCCTCGGGCACCATCGCGTTCGCGGGAGCGTTTGGGTTGCCGTCGTGGTCGCCGCCGTATTCCCTAAGACGTGTGCGGTCGCACTGGATTCCGACGGCGTCTATTGGAAAAGAATGGATCGTTCCCCGGATCCCCTCCGAAGGACTTCGAAAAGAGTCGTGGTCGAGACATGATCGATCTTTCCAACACTCTCACTTCTGGGTAGACATCTAAAGAAAAGAGACACAGAATCTAAATCTCAGAGAGACATCTGCACTCCCATGTCCACGGCAGCATCAGTCACACGGGTCAAGAGAGGGAAACAGCCCGAGTGTCCATCAAGGGAAGAAGAGGGAAAGAAGACACACGATCCAGATAGAGATCGATCGATAGGTAGACATAGATGTCCCACGGAGCCACAGGAACGAACACATTCTTATCTGGTGATAGCATGGATGTGACTTAGGGCGTGATGCCAAATGAATAAGTCAGGTAGAGAAAGAAAAAGACTTTCTCGTGCCACTTACATGCCATGGATGGCCATCAAAAAAAAAGAAAGAAAGAAAGAAAACGATCAT
>NW_027184716.1:0-22336 GCF_032405125.1 Capricornis sumatraensis | reverse complement strand
AGATGTCTCAGTCCATTCCAAAGGAACCTCTTTGCCCTGCACTGGCTCATCTTTCACGCCGAGGATCGACTCACACCACGGTGGCACGTGGGGCAGCCCTGTGGGAAAGCCTCGAGGGAAAGCCTCGAGGGAAAACCACAGATCCTTTGATCCACGCGACGGGAAGCGTCACATTGCTGCTACAGCCTGGAAGGAAATCGCACGTGCATGCCCCCACTCGAGACGAGGCTTGACTCCCCTGGGGAGACTCCAGAAGTACCCAAAGATCCATGTCAGCCCTTGAGAGCAATTCTCGGTTCCGGCCCTGACTCCACACAAGGTTTTTGGCCCCGGTATCGACGGGAGAGGAATCCCGAGAGGCCTCCCAGCAACTCGCATGGGGACTGGCCTCTCCTGAGGCCACCAGGGCGGGTCCCTGAGGTCCCCGTCGTAACTCGAGAACACCTGCCGCAACTCGAGAAAATCCAGGAAGTTCTCCCTTCCAGGCGAGATGAGGCCTATTTCCGATGAGGCGTCTGGAGACTAATGACACCTAACCTCTGGAACTTCGAAAGGGTCTTTCACACCCTTGCTGCAACTCAAGAAGTTCACCGCCATACCCGTCTCCACTCGAGAGGAAGCACGATGGTCCCGCCCACATCCAGAGGAGCCCCGTTTCCCCCTCGTAGCTCGAGATGAGGGATCCTTTCCCTGCTTTCAACGGGAAAGAATTCCCGGCGTTCCCGTCGCATCTCAACAGGTGGCACTCTCAACAGGAAAGGCGAGCGGAACTCCATGGTCGTACCACCATTCCAAGAGTCCCCCAGATGTCTCAGTCCATTCCAGAGGAACCTCTTTGCCCTGCACTGGCTCATCTTTCACGCCGAGGATCGACTCACACCACGGTGGCACGTGGGACAGCCCTGTGGGAAAGCCTCGAGGGAAAGCTTCGAGGGAAAACCACAGATCCTTTGATCCACGCCACGGGAAGCGTGACATTGCTGCTACAGGCTGGAAGGAAAGTGCACGTGCATGCCCCGACACGAGACGAGGCCTGACTCCCCTGGGGAGACTCCAGAAGTACCCAAAGATCCATGTCAGCCCCTGAGAGGAATCCTCGGTTCCGGCCCTGACTCCACGCAAGGTTTTTGGCCCCGGTATCGACGGGAGAGGAATCCCGAGAGGCCCCCTAGCAACTCGCATGGGGACTGGCCTCTCCTGAGGCCACCAGGGCGGGTCCCTGAGGTCCCCGTCGTAACTCGAGAACACCTGCCGCAACTCGAGAATATCCAGGAAGTTCTCCCTTCCAGGCGAGATGAGGCCTATTTCCGATGAGTCGTCTGGAGACTAATGACACCTAAACTCTGGAACTTCGAAAGGGTCTTTCACACCCTTGCTGCAACTCAAGAAGTTCACCGCCATACCCGTCTCCACTCTAGAGGAAGCACGATGGTCCCGCCCACATCCAGAGGAGCCCCGTTTCCCCCTCGTAGCTCGAGATGAGCGATCCTTTCCCTGCTTTCAACGGGAAAGAATTCCAGGCGTTCCCGTCGCTTCTCAAGAGGAGGCACTCTCAACAGAAAAGGCGAGAGGAACTCCATTGTCGTACCACCATTCCAAGAGTCCCCCAGATGTCTCAGTCCATTCCAGAGGAACCTCTTTGCCCTGCACTGGCTCATCTTTCACGCCGAGGATCGACTCATACCACAGTGGCACGTGGGACAGCCCTGTGGGAAAGACTCGAGGGAAAGCCTCGAGGGAAAACCACAGATCCTTTGATCCACGCGATGGGAAGCGTGACATTGCTGCTACAGCCTGGAAGGAAAGCGCACGTGCATGGCCCCACTCGAGACGAGGCCTGACTCCCCTGGGGAGACTCCAGAAGTACCCAAAGATCCATGTCAGCCCCTGAGAGGAATCCTCGTTTCCGGCCCTGACTCCACACAAGGATTTTGGCCCCGGTATCGACGGGAGAGGAATCCCGAGAGGCCCCCTAGCAACTCGCCTGGGGACTGGCCTCTCCTGAGGCCACCAGGGCGGGTCCCAGATGTCCCCGTCGTAACTCGAGAACACCTGCCGCAACTCGAGAAAATCCAGGAAGTTCTCCCTTCCAGGCGAGATGAGTCCTATTTCCGATGAGGCGTCTGGAGACTAATGACACCTAAACTCTGGAACTTCGAAAGGGTCTTTCACACCCTTGCTGCAACTCAAGAAGTTCACCGCCATACGCGTCTCCACTCGAGAGGAAGCACGATCGTCCCGCCCACATCCAGAGGAGCCCCCTTTCCCCCTCCTAGCTCGAGATGAGCGATCCTTTCCCTGCTTTCAACGGGAAAGAATTCCCGGCGTTCCCGTCGCATCTCAAGAGGAGGCACTCTCAACAGGAAAGGCGAGCGGAACTCCATGGTCGTACCACCATTCCAAGAGTCCCCCAGATGTCTCAGTCCATTCCAGAGGAACCTCTTTGCCCTGCACTGGCTCATCTTTCACGCCGAGGATCGACTCACACCACGGTGGCACGTGGGACAGCCCTGTGGGAAAGCCTCGAGGGAAAGCCTCGAGGGAAAACCACAGATCCTTTGATCCACACCACGGGAAGCGTGACATTGCTGCTGCAGCCTGGAAGGAAAGCGCACGTGCATGCCCCTACTCGAGCCGAGCCCTGACTCCCCTGGGGAGACTCCAGAAGTACCCAAACATCCATGTCAGCCCCTGAGAGGAATCCTCGGTTCCGGCCCTGACTCCACACAAGGTGTTTGGCCCCGGTATCGACGGGAGAGGAATCCCGAGAGGCCTCCCAGCAACTCGCATGGGGACTGGCCTCTCCTGAGGCCACCAGGGCGGGTTCCTGAGGTCCCCGTCGTAACTCGAGAACACCTGCCGCAACTCGAGAAAATCCAGGAAGTTCTCCCTTCCAGGCGAGATGAGGCCTATTTCCGATGAGGCGTCTGGAGACTAATGACACCTAACCTCTGGAACTTCGAAAGGGTCTTTCACACCCTTGCTGCAACTCAAGAAGTTCACCGCCATACCCGTCTCCACTCGAGAGGAAGCACGATGGTCCCGCCCACATCCAGAGGAGCCCCGTTTCCCCCTCGTAGCTCGAGATGAGGGATCCTTTCCCTGCTTTCAACGGGAAAGAATTCCCGGCGTTCCCGTCGCATCTCAACAGGTGGCACTCTCAACAGGAAAGGCGAGCGGAACTCCATGGTCGTACCACCATTCCAAGAGTCCCCCAGATGTCTCAGTCCATTCCAGAGGAACCTCTTTGCCCTGCACTGGCTCATCTTTCACGCCGAGGATCGACTCACACCACGGTGGCACGTGGGACAGCCCTGTGGGAAAGCCTCGAGGGAAAGCTTCGAGGGAAAACCACAGATCCTTTGATCCACGCCACGGGAAGCGTGACATTGCTGCTACAGGCTGGAAGGAAAGTGCACGTGCATGCCCCGACACGAGACGAGGCCTGACTCCCCTGGGGAGACTCCAGAAGTACCCAAAGATCCATGTCAGCCCCTGAGAGGAATCCTCGGTTCCGGCCCTGACTCCACGCAAGGTTTTTGGCCCCGGTATCGACGGGAGAGGAATCCCGAGAGGCCCCCTAGCAACTCGCATGGGGACTGGCCTCTCCTGAGGCCACCAGGGCGGGTCCCTGAGGTCCCCGTCGTAACTCGAGAACACCTGCCGCAACTCGAGAATATCCAGGAAGTTCTCCCTTCCAGGCGAGATGAGGCCTATTTCCGATGAGTCGTCTGGAGACTAATGACACCTAAACTCTGGAACTTCGAAAGGGTCTTTCACACCCTTGCTGCAACTCAAGAAGTTCACCGCCATACCCGTCTCCACTCGAGAGGAAGCACGATGGTCCCGCCCACATCCAGAGGAGCCCCGTTTCCCCCTCGTAGCTCGAGATGAGCGATCCTTTCCCTGCTTTCAACGGGAAAGAATTCCAGGCGTTCCCGTCGCTTCTCAAGAGGAGGCAATCTCAACAGAAAAGGCGAGAGGAACTCCATTGTCGTACCACCATTCCAAGAGTCCCCCAGATGTCTCAGTCCATTCCAGAGGAACCTCTTTGCCCTGCACTGGCTCATCTTTCACGCCGAGGATCGACTCATACCACAGTGGCACGTGGGACAGCCCTGTGGGAAAGACTCGAGGGAAAGCCTCGAGGGAAAACCACAGATCCTTTGATCCACGCGATGGGAAGCGTGACATTGCTGCTACAGCCTGGAAGGAAAGCGCACGTGCATGGCCCCACTCGAGACGAGGCCTGACTCCCCTGGGGAGACTCCAGAAGTACCCAAAGATCCATGTCAGCCCCTGAGAGGAATCCTCGTTTCCGGCCCTGACTCCACACAAGGATTTTGGCCCCGGTATCGACGGGAGAGGAATCCCGAGAGGCCCCCTAGCAACTCGCCTGGGGACTGGCCTCTCCTGAGGCCACCAGGGCGGGTCCCAGATGTCCCCGTCGTAACTCGAGAACACCTGCCGCAACTCGAGAAAATCCAGGAAGTTCTCCCTTCCAGGCGAGATGAGTCCTATTTCCGATGAGGCGTCTGGAGACTAATGACACCTAAACTCTGGAACTTCGAAAGGGTCTTTCACACCCTTGCTGCAACTCAAGAAGTTCACCGCCATACGCGTCTCCACTCGAGAGGAAGCACGATCGTCCCGCCCACATCCAGAGGAGCCCCCTTTCCCCCTCCTAGCTCGAGATGAGCGATCCTTTCCCTGCTTTCAACGGGAAAGAATTCCCGGCGTTCCCGTCGCATCTCAAGAGGAGGCACTCTCAACAGGAAAGGCGAGCGGAACTCCATGGTCGTACCACCATTCCAAGAGTCCCCCAGATGTCTCAGTCCATTCCAGAGGAATCTCTTTGCCCTGCACTGGCTCATCTTTCACGCCGAGGATCGACTCACACCACGGTGGCACGTGGGACAGCCCTGTGGGAAAGCCTCGAGGGAACGCCTCGAGGGAAAACCACAGATCCTTTGATCCACGCGACGGGAAGCGTGACATTGCTGCTACAGCCTGGAAGGAAAGCGCACGTGCATGCCCCCACTCGAGACGAGGCCTGACTCCCCTGGGGAGACTCCTGAAGTACCCAAAGATCCATGTCAGCCATTGAGAGGAATTCTCGGTTCCGGCCCTGACTCCACAGAAGGTTTTTGGCCCCAGTATCGACGGGAGAGGAATCCCGAGAGGCCTCCCAGCAACTCGCATGGGGACTGGCCTCTCCTGAGGCCACCAGGGCGGGTCCCTGAGGTCCCCGTCGTAACTCGAGAACACCTGCCGCAACTCGAGAAAATCCAGGAAGTTCTCCCTTCCAGGCGAGATGAGGCTTATTTCCGATGAGGCGTCTGGAGACTAATGACACCTAACCTCTGGAACTTCGAAAGGGTCTTTCACACCCTTGCTGCAACTCAAGAAGTTCACCGCCATACCCGTCTCCACTCGAGAGGAAGCACGATGGTCCCGCCCACATCCAGAGGAGCCCCGTTTCCCCCTCGTAGCTCGAGATGAGGGATCCTTTCACTGCTTTCAAAGCAAAGAATTCCCGGCGTTCCTGACGCATCTCAAGAGGTGGCACTCTAAACAGGAAAGGCGAGAGGAACTCTATGGTCGTACCACCATTCAAAGAGTCCCCCAGATGTCTCAGTCCATTCCAGAGGAACCTCTTTGCCCTGCACTGGCTCATCTTTCACGCCGAGGATTGACTCACACTACGGTGGCACGTGGGACAGCCCTGTGGGAAAGCCTCGATGGAAAATCACAGATCCTTTGATCCACGCGACGGGAAGCGTGACATTGCTGCTACAGCCTGGAAGGAAAGCGCACGTGCATGCCCCCACTCGAGACGAGGCCTGACTCCCCTGGGGAGACTCCAGAAGTACCCAAAGATCCATGTCAGCCCCTGAGAGGAATCCTCGGTTCCGGCCCTGACTCTACACAAGGTTTTTGGCCCCGGTATCGACGGGAGAGTAATCCCGAGAGGCCCCCTAGCAACTCGCATGGGGACTGGCCTCTCCTGAGGCCACCAGGGCGGGTCCCTGAGGTCCCCGTCGTAACTCGAGAACACCTGCCGCAACTCGAGAAAATCCAGGAATTTCTCCCTTCCAGGCGAGATGAGGCCTATTTCCGATGAGGCGTCTGGAGACTAATGACACCTAACCTCTGGAACTTCGAAAGGGTCTTTCACACCCTTGCTGCAACTCAAGAAGTTCACCGCCATACCCGTCTCCACTCGAGAGGAAGCACGATGGTCCCGCCCACATCCAGAGGAGCCCCGTTTCCCCCTCGTAGCTCGAGATGAGGGATCCTTTCACTGCTTTCAAAGCAAAGAATTCCCGGCGTTCCTGACGCATCTCAAGAGGTGGCACTCTCAACAGGAAAGGCGAGAGGAACTCCATGGTCGTACCACCATTCCAAGAGTCCCCCAGATGTCTCAGTCCATTCCAAAGGAACCTCTTTGCCCTGCACTGGCTCATCTTTCACGCCGAGGATCGACTCACACCACGGTGGCACGTGGGGCAGCCCTGTGGGAAAGCCTCGAGGGAAAGCCTCGAGGGAAAACCACAGATCCTTTGATCCACGCGACGGGAAGCGTCACATTGCTGCTACAGCCTGGAAGGAAATCGCACGTGCATGCCCCCACTCGAGACGAGGCTTGACTCCCCTGGGGAGACTCCAGAAGTACCCAAAGATCCATGTCAGCCCTTGAGAGCAATTCTCGGTTCCGGCCCTGACTCCACACAAGGTTTTTGGCCCCGGTATCGACGGGAGAGGAATCCCGAGAGGCCTCCCAGCAACTCGCATGGGGACTGGCCTCTCCTGAGGCCACCAGGGCGGGTCCCTGAGGTCCCCGTCGTAACTCGAGAACACCTGCCGCAACTCGAGAAAATCCAGGAAGTTCTCCCTTCCAGGCGAGATGAGGCCTATTTCCGATGAGGCGTCTGGAGACTAATGACACCTAACCTCTGGAACTTCGAAAGGGTCTTTCACACCCTTGCTGCAACTCAAGAAGTTCACCGCCATACCCGTCTCCACTCGAGAGGAAGCACGATGGTCCCGCCCACATCCAGAGGAGCCCCGTTTCCCCCTCGTAGCTCGAGATGAGGGATCCTTTCCCTGCTTTCAACGGGAAAGAATTCCCGGCGTTCCCGTCGCATCTCAAGAGGAGGCACTCTCAACAGGAAAGGCGAGCGGAACTCCATGGTCGTACCACCATTCCAAGAGTCCCCCAGATGTCTCAGTCCATTCCAGAGGAACCTCTTTGCCATGCACTGGCTCATCTTTCACGCCGAGGATCGACTCACACCACGGTGGCACGTGGGACAGCCCTGTGGGAAAGCCTCGATGGAAAACCACAGATCCATTACTCCACGCGACGGGATGCGTGACATTGCTGCTACAGCCTGGAAGGAAATCGCACGTGCATGCCCCCACTCGAGACGAGGCCTGACTCCCCTGGGGAGACTCCAGAAGTACCCAAACATCCATGTCAGCCCCTGAGAGGAATCCTCGGTTCCGGCCCTGACTCCACACAAGGTTTTTGGCCCCGGTATCGACGGGAGATTAATCCCGAGAGGCCCCCTAGCAACTCGCATGGGTACTGGCCTCCCCTGAGGCCACCAGGGCGGGTCCCTGAGGTCCCCGTCGTACCTCGAGAACACCTGCCGCAACTCGAGAAAATCCAGGAAGTTCTCCCTTCCAGGCGAGATGAAGCCTATTTCCGATGAGGCGTCTGGAGACAAATGACACCTAACCTCTGGAACTTCGAAAGGGTCTTTCACACCCTTGCTGCAACTCAAGAAGTTCACCGCCATACCCGTCTCCACTCGAGAGGAAGCACGATGGTCACGCCCACATCGAGAGGAGCCCCGTTTCCCCCTCGTAGCTCGAGATGAGGGATCCTTTCCCTGCTTTCAACGCAAAGAATTCCCGGCGTTCCCGTCACATCTCAAGAGGAGGCACACTCAACAGGAAAGGCGAGAGGAACTCCATGGTCGTACCACCATTCCAAGAGTCCCCGAGATGTCTCAGTCCATTCCAGAGGAACCTCTTTGCCCTGCACTGGCTCATCTTTCACGCCGAGGATCGACTCACACCACGGTGGCACGTGGGACAGCCCTGTGGGAAAGCCTCGAGGGAAAGCCTCGAGGGAAAACCACAGATCCTTTGATCCACACCACGGGAAGCGTGACATTGCTGCTGCAGCCTGGAAGGAAAGCGCACGTGCATGCCCCCACTCGAGCCGAGCCCTGACTCCCCTGGGGAGACTCCAGAAGTACCCAAACATCCATGTCAGCCCCTGAGAGGAATCCTCGGTTCCGGCCCTGACTCCACACAAGGTGTTTGGCCCCGGTATCGACGGGAGAGGAATCCCGAGAGGCCTCCCAGCAACTCGCATGGGGACTGGCCTCTCCTGAGGCCACCAGGGCGGGTTCCTGAGGTCCCCGTCGTAACTCGAGAACACCTGCCGCAACTCGAGAAAATCCAGGAAGTTCTCCCTTCCAGGCGAGATGAGGCCTATTTCCGATGAGGCGTCTGGAGACTAATGACACCTAACCTCTGGAACTTCGAAAGGGTCTTTCACACCCTTGCTGCAACTCAAGAAGTTCACCGCCATACCCGTCTCCACTCGAGAGGAAGCACGATGGTCCCGCCCACATCCAGAGGAGCCCCGTTTCCCCCTCGTAGCTCGAGATGAGGGATCCTTTCCCTGCTTTCAACGGGAAAGAATTCCCGGCGTTCCCGTCGCATCTCAACAGGTGGCACTCTCAACAGGAAAGGCGAGCGGAACTCCATGGTCGTACCACCATTCCAAGAGTCCCCCAGATGTCTCAGTCCATTCCAGAGGAACCTCTTTGCCCTGCACTGGCTCATCTTTCACGCCGAGGATCGACTCACACCACGGTGGCACGTGGGACAGCCCTGTGGGAAAGCCTCGAGGGAAAGCTTCGAGGGAAAACCACAGATCCTTTGATCCACGCCACGGGAAGCGTGACATTGCTGCTACAGGCTGGAAGGAAAGTGCACGTGCATGCCCCGACACGAGACGAGGCCTGACTCCCCTGGGGAGACTCCAGAAGTACCCAAAGATCCATGTCAGCCCCTGAGAGGAATCCTCGGTTCCGGCCCTGACTCCACGCAAGGTTTTTGGCCCCGGTATCGACGGGAGAGGAATCCCGAGAGGCCCCCTAGCAACTCGCATGGGGACTGGCCTCTCCTGAGGCCACCAGGGCGGGTCCCTGAGGTCCCCGTCGTAACTCGAGAACACCTGCCGCAACTCGAGAATATCCAGGAAGTTCTCCCTTCCAGGCGAGATGAGGCCTATTTCCGATGAGTCGTCTGGAGACTAATGACACCTAAACTCTGGAACTTCGAAAGGGTCTTTCACACCCTTGCTGCAACTCAAGAAGTTCACCGCCATACCCGTCTCCACTCTAGAGGAAGCACGATGGTCCCGCCCACATCCAGAGGAGCCCCGTTTCCCCCTCGTAGCTCGAGATGAGCGATCCTTTCCCTGCTTTCAACGGGAAAGAATTCCAGGCGTTCCCGTCGCTTCTCAAGAGGAGGCACTCTCAACAGAAAAGGCGAGAGGAACTCCATTGTCGTACCACCATTCCAAGAGTCCCCCAGATGTCTCAGTCCATTCCAGAGGAACCTCTTTGCCCTGCACTGGCTCATCTTTCACGCCGAGGATCGACTCATACCACAGTGGCACGTGGGACAGCCCTGTGGGAAAGACTCGAGGGAAAGCCTCGAGGGAAAACCACAGATCCTTTGATCCACGCGATGGGAAGCGTGACATTGCTGCTACAGCCTGGAAGGAAAGCGCACGTGCATGGCCCCACTCGAGACGAGGCCTGACTCCCCTGGGGAGACTCCAGAAGTACCCAAAGATCCATGTCAGCCCCTGAGAGGAATCCTCGTTTCCGGCCCTGACTCCACACAAGGATTTTGGCCCCGGTATCGACGGGAGAGGAATCCCGAGAGGCCCCCTAGCAACTCGCCTGGGGACTGGCCTCTCCTGAGGCCACCAGGGCGGGTCCCAGATGTCCCCGTCGTAACTCGAGAACACCTGCCGCAACTCGAGAAAATCCAGGAAGTTCTCCCTTCCAGGCGAGATGAGTCCTATTTCCGATGAGGCGTCTGGAGACTAATGACACCTAAACTCTGGAACTTCGAAAGGGTCTTTCACACCCTTGCTGCAACTCAAGAAGTTCACCGCCATACCCGTCTCCACTCGAGAGGAAGCACGATCGTCCCGCCCACATCCAGAGGAGCCCCCTTTCCCCCTCCTAGCTCGAGATGAGCGATCCTTTCCCTGCTTTCAACGGGAAAGAATTCCCGGCGTTCCCGTCGCATCTCAAGAGGAGGCACTCTCAACAGGAATGGCGAGCGGAACTCCATGGTCGTACCACCATTCCAAGAGTCCCCCAGATGTCTCAGTCCATTCCAGAGGAATCTCTTTGCCCTGCACTGGCTCATCTTTCACGCCGAGGATCGACTCACACCACGGTGGCACGTGGGACAGCCCTGTGGGAAAGCCTCGAGGGAAGGCCTCGAGGGAAAACCACAGATCCTTTGATCTACGCGACGGGAAGCGTGACATTGCTGCTACAGCCTGGAAGGAAAGCGCACGTGCATGCCCCGACTCGAGACGAGGCCTGACTCCCCTGGGGAGACTCCTGAAGTACCCAAAGATCCATGTCAGCCATTGAGAGGAATTCTCGGTTCCGGCCCTGACTCCACACAAGGTTTTTGGCCCCAGTATCGACGGGAGAGGAATCCCGAGAGGCCTCCCAGCAACTCGCATGGGGACTGGCCTCTCCTGAGGCCACCAGGGCGGGTCCCTGAGGTCCCCGTCGTAACTCGAGAACACCTGCCGCAACTCGAGAAAATCCAGGAAGTTCTCCCTTCCAGGCGAGATGAGGCTTATTTCCGATGAGGCGTCTGGAGACTAATGACACCTAACCTCTGGAACTTCGAAAGGGTCTTTCACACCCTTGCTGCAACTCAAGAAGTTCACCGCCATACCCGTCTCCACTCTAGAGGAAGCACGATGGTCCCGCCCACATCCAGAGGAGCCCCGTTTCCCCCTCCTAGCTCGAGATGAGCGATCCTTTCCCTGCTTTCAACGGGAAAGAATTCCCGGCGTTCCCGTCGCATCTCAAGAGGAGGCACTCTCAACAGGAAAGGCGAGAAGAACTCCATGGTCGTACCACCATTCCAAGAGTCCCCCAGATGTCTCAGTCCATTTCAGAGGAACCTCTTTGCCCTGCACTGGCTCATCTTTCACGCCGAGGATCGACTCACACCACGGTGGCACGTGGGACAGCCCAGTGGGAAAGCCTCGAGGGAAAGCCTCGAGGGAAAACCACAGATCCTTTGATCCACGCGACGGGAAGCGTGACATTGCTGCTACAGCCTGGAAGGAAAGCGCACGTGCATGCCCCCACTCGAGCCGAGGCCTGACTCCCCTGGGGAGACTCCAGAAGTACCCAAACATCCATGTCAGCCCCTGAGAGGAATCCTCGGTTCCGGCCCTGACTCCACACAAGGTTTTTGGCCCCGGTATCGACGGGAGAGGAATCCCGAGAGGCCCCCTAGCAACTCGCATGGGGACTGGCCTTTACTGAGGCCACCAGGGCGGGTCCCTGAGGTCCCCGTCATAACTCGAGAACACCTGCCACAACTCGAGAATATCCAGGAAGTTCTCCCTTCTAGGCGAGATGAGGCCTATTTCCGATGATGCGTCTGGAGACGAATGACACCTAACCTCTGGAACTTCGAAAGGGTCTTTCACACCCTTGCTGCAACTCAAGAAGTTCACCGCCATACCCGTCTCCACTCGAGAGGAAGCACGATGGTCCCGCCCACATCGAGAGGAGCCCCGTTTCCCCCTCGAAGCTCGAGATGAGGGATTCTTTCCCTGCTTTCAACGCAAAGAATTCCCGGCCTTCCCGTCACATCTCAAGAGGAGGCACTCTCAACAGGAAAGGCGAGAGGAACTCCATGGTCGTACCACCATTCCAAGAGTCCCCGAGATGTCTCAGTCCATTCCAGAGGAACCTCTTTGCCGTACACTGGCTCATCTTTCACGCCGAGGATCGACTCACACCACGGTGGCACGTGGGACAGCCCTGTGGGAAAGCCTTGAGGGAAAGCCTCGAGGGAAAACCACAGATCCTTTGATCCACGCGACGGGAAGCGTGACATTGCTGCTACAGCCTGGAAGGAAAGCGCACGTGCATGCCCCCACTCGAGCCGAGGCCTGACTCCCCTGGGGAGACTCCAGAAGTACCCAAAGATCCATGTCAGCCCCTTAGAGGAATCCTCGGTTCAGGCCCTGACTCCACACAAGGTTTTTGGCCCCGGTATCGACGGGAGAGGAAACCCGAGGGGCCCCCTAGCAACTCGCATGGGGACTGGCCTCTCCTGAGGCCACCAGGGCGGGTCCCTGAGGTCCCCGTCGTAACTCGAGAACACCTGCCACAACTCGAGAAATTCCAGGAAGTTCCCCCTTCCAGCCGAGATGACGCCTATTTCCGATGAGGCGTCTGGAGACTAATGACACCTAACCTCTGGAACTTCGAAAGGGTCTTTCACACCCTTGCTGCAACTCAAGAAGTTCACCGCCATACCCGTCTCCACTCGAGAGGAAGCACGTTGGTCCCGCCCACATCCAGAGGAGCCCCGTTTCCCCCTCGGAGCTCGAGATGAGGGATCCTTTCCCTGCTTTCAACGGGAAAGATTTCCCGGCGTTCCCGTCGCATCTCAAGAGGAGGCACTCTCAACAGGAAAGGAGAGAGGAACTCCATGGTCGTACCACCATTCCAAGAGTCCCCCAGATGTCTCAGTCCATTCCAGAGGAACCTCTTTGCCCTGCACTGGCTCATCTTTCACGCCGAGGATCGACTCACACCACGGTGGCACGTGGGACAGCCCTGTGGGAAAGCCTCGAGGGAAAGCCTCGAGGGAAAACCACAGATAGTTTGATTCACGCCACGGGAAGCGTAACATTGCTGCTACAGCCTTGAAGGAAAGCACACGTGCATGCCCCCACTCGAGACGAGGCCTGACTCCCCTGGGGAGACTCCAGAAGTACCCAAAGATACATGTCAGCCACTGAGAGGAATCCTCGGTTCCGGCCCTGACTCCACACAAGGTTTTTGGCCCCGGTATCGACGGGAGAGGAATCCCGAGAGGCCCCCTAGCAACTCGCATGGGGACTGGCCTCTCCTGAGGCCACCAGGGCGGGTCCCTGAGGTCCCCGTCGTAACTCGAGAACACCTGCCGCAACTCGAGAAAATCCAGGAAGTTCTCCCTTCCAGGCGAGATGAGGCCTATTTCCGATGAGGCGTCTGGAGACTAATGACATCTAACCTCTGGAACTTCGAAAGGGTCTTTCACACCCTTGCTGTAACTCAAGAAGTTCACCGCCATACCCGTCTCCACTCGAGAGGAAGCACGATCGTCCCGCCCACATCCAGAGGAGCCCCCTTTCCCCCTCGTAGCTCGAGATGAGGAATCCTTTCCCTGCTTTCAATGGGAAAGAATTCCCGGCGTTCCCGTCGCATTTTAAGCGGAGGCACTCTCAACAGGAAAGGCGAGAGGAACTCCATGGTCGTACCACCATTCCAAGAGTCCCCCAGATGTCTCAGTCCATTCCAGAGGAAGCTCTTTGCCCTGCACTGGCTCATCTTTCACGCCGAGGATCGACTCACACCATGGTGGCACGTGGGACAGCCCTGTGGGAAAGCCTCGAGGGAAAGCTTCGAGGGAAAACCACAGATACTTTGATCCACGCCACGGGAAGCGTGACATTGCTGCTACAGCCTGGAAGGAAAGTGCACGTGCATGCCCCGACTCGAGACGAGGCCTGACTCCCCTGGGGAGACTCCAGAAGTACCCAAAGATCCATGTCAGCCCCTGAGAGGAATCCTCGGTTCAGGCCCTGACTCCACACAAGGTTTTTGGCCCCGGTATCGATGGGAGAGGAATCCCGAGAGGCCCCCTAGCAACTCGCATGGGGACTGGCCTCTCCTGAGGCCACCAGGGCGGGTCCCTGAGGTCCCCGTCGTAACTCGAGAACACCTGCCGCAACTCGAGATATTCCAGGAAGTTCCCCCTTCCAGGCGAGATGAGGCCTATTTCCGATGAGGCGTCTGGAGACTAATGACACCTAACCTCTGGAACTTCGAAAGGGTCTTTCACACCCTTGCTGCAACTCAAGAAGTTCACCCACACACCCGTCTCCACTCGAGAGGAAGCACGATGGTCCCGCCCACATCCAGAGGAGCCCCTTTTCCCCTCCTAGCTCGAGATGAGCGATCCTTTCCCTGCTTTCAACGGGAAAGAATTCCCGGCGTTCCCGTCGCATCTCAAGAGGAGGCACTCTCAACAGGAAAGGCGAGAGGAACTCCATGGTCGTACCACCATTCCAAGAGTCCCCCAGATGTCTCAGTCCATTCCAGAGGAACCTCTTTGCCCTGCACTGGCTCATCTTTCACTCCGAGGATCGACTCACACCACGGTGGCACGTGGGACAGCCCTGTGGGAAAGCCTCGAGGGAAAGCCTCGAGGGAAAACCACAGATCCTTTGATCCACGCGATGGGAAGCCTGACATTGCTGCTACAGCCTGGAAGGAAAGCGCACGTGCATGCCCCCACTCGAGACGACGCCTGACTCCCATGGGGAGACTCCAGAATGACCCAAAGATCCATGTCAGCCCCTGAGAGGAATCCTCGGTTCCGGCCCTGACTGCACACAAGGTTTTTGGCCCCGGTATCGACGGGAGAGGAATCCCGAGAGGCCCCCTAGCAACTCGCATGGGGACTGGCCTCTCCTGAGGCCACCAGGGCGGGTCCCTGAGGTCCCCGTCGTAACTCGAGAACACCTGCCGCAACTCGAGAAAATCCAGGAAGTTCTCCCTTCCAGGCGAGATGAGGCCTATTTCCGATGAGGCGTCTGGAGACTAATGACACCTAAACTCTGGAACTTCGAAAGGGTCTTTCACACCCTTGCTGCAACTCAAGAAGTTCACCGCCATACCCGTCTCCACTCTAGAGGAAGCACGATGGTCCCGCCCACATCGAGAGGAGCCCCGTTTCCCCCTCCTAGCTCGAGATGAGCGATCCTTTCCCTGCTTTCAACGGGAAAGAATTCCCGGCGTTCCCGTCGCATCTCAAGAGGAGGCACTCTCAACAGGAAAGGCGAGAGGAACTCCATGGTCGTACCACCATTCCAAGAGTCCCCCAGATGTCTCAGTCCATTCCAGAGGAAGATCTTTGCCCTGCACTGGCTCATCTTTCACGCCGAGGATCGACTCAGACCACGGTGGCACGTGGGACAGCCCTGTGGGAAAGCCTCGAGGGAAAGCCTCGAGGGAAAACCACAGATCCTTTGATCCACGCCACGGGAAGCGTGACATTGCTGCTACAGCCTGGAAGGAAAGTGCACGTGCATGCCCCGACTCGAGACGAGGCCTGACTCCCCTGGGGAGACTCCAGAAGTACCCAAAGATCCATGTCAGCCCCTGACAGGAATCCTCGGTTCCGGCCCTGACTCCACACAAGGTTTTTGGCCCCGGTATCGACGGGAGAGGAATCCCGAGAGGCCCCCTAGCAAGTCGCATGGGGACTGGCCTCTCCTGAGGCCACCAGGGCGGGTCCCTGAGGTCCCCGTCGTAACTCGAGAACACCTGCCGCAACTCGAGAAAATCCAGGAAGTTCTCCCTTCCATGCGAGATGAGGCCTATTTCCGATGATGCGTCTGGAGACTAATGACACCTAAACTCTGGAACTTCGAAAGGGTCTTTCACACCCTTGCTGCAACTCAAGAAGTTCACCGCCATACCCGTCTCCACTCTAGAGGAAGCACGATGGTCCCGCCCACATCCAGAGGAGCCCCGTTTCCCCCTCCTAGCTCGAGATGAGCGATCCTTTCCCTGCTTTCAATGGGAAAGAATTCCCGGCGTTCCCGTCGCATTTTAAGCGGAGGCACTCTCAACAGGAAAGGCGAGAGGAACTCCATGGTCGTACCACCATTCCAAGAGTCCCCCAGATGTCTCAGTCCATTCCAGAGGAAGCTCTTTGCCCTGCACTGGCTCATCTTTCACGCCGAGGATCGACTCACACCACGGTGGCACGTGGGACAGCCCTGTGGGAAAGCCTCGAGGGAAAGCTTCGAGGGAAAACCACAGATACTTTGATCCACGCCACGGGAAGCGTGACATTGCTGCTACAGCCTGGAAGGAAAGTGCACGTGCATGCCCCGACTCGAGACGAGGCCTGACTCCCCTGGGGAGACTCCAGAAGTACCCAAAGATCCATGTCAGCCCCTGAGAGGAATCCTCGGTTCAGGCCCTGACTCCACACAAGGTTTTTGGCCCCGGTATCGATGGGAGAGGAATCCCCAGAGGCCCCCTAGCAACTCGCATGGGGACTGGCCTCTCCTGAGGCCACCAGGGCGGGTCCCTGAGGTCCCCGTCTTAACTCGAGAACACCTGCCGCAACTCGAGATATTCCAGGAAGTTCCCCCTTCCAGGCGAGATGAGGCCTATTTCCGATGAGGCGTCTGGAGACTAATGACACCTAACCTCTTGAACTTCGAAAGGGTCTTTCACACCCTTGCTGCAACTCAAGAAGATCACCTCCATACCCGGCTCCACTCGAGAGGAAGCACGATCGTCCCGCCCACATCCAGAGGAGCCCTCTTTCCCCCTCGTAGCTCGAGATGAGGAATCCTTTCCCTGCTTTCAATGGGAAAGAATTCCCGGCGTTCCCGTCGCATCTCAAGCGGAGGCACTCTCAACAGGAAAGGCGAGAGGAACTCCATGGTCGTACCACCATTCCAAGAGTCCCCCAGATGTCTCAGTCCATTCCAGAGGAAGCTCTTTGCCCTGCACTGGCTCATCTTTCACGCCGAGGATCGACTCACACCACAGTGGCACGTGGGACAGCCCTGTGGGAAAGCCTCGAGGGAAAGCCTCGAGGGAAAACCACAGATCCTTTGATCCACGCCACGGGAAGCGTGACATTGCTGCTACAGCCTGGAAGGAAAGTGCACGTGCATGCCCCGACTCGAGACGAGGCCTGACTCCCCTGGGGAGACTCCAGAAGTACCCAAAGATCCATGTCAGCCCCTGAGAGGAATCCTCGGTTCAGGCCCTGACTCCACACAAGGTTTTTGGCCCCGGTATCGGCGGGAGAGGAATCCCGAGAGGCCCCCTAGCAACTCGAATGGGGACTGGCCTCTCCTGAGGCCACCAGGGCGGGTCCCTGAGGTCCCCGTAGTAACTCGAGAACACCTGCCACAACTCGAGAAATTCCAGGAAGTTCCCCCTTCCAGGCGAGATGAGGCCTATTTCCGATGAGGCGTCTGGAGACTAATGACACCTAACCTCTGGAACTTCGAAAGGGTCTTTCACACCCTTGCTGCAACTCAAGAAGTTCACCGCCACACCCGTCTCCACTCGAGAGGAAGCACGATGGTCCCGCCCACATCCAGAGGAGCCCCGTTTCCCCCTCGTAGCTCGAGATGAGGGATCCTTTCCCTGCTTTCAACGGGAAAGAATTCCCGGCGTTCCCGTCGCATCTCAAGAGGAGGCACTCTCAAAGGAAAGGCGAGAGGAACTCCATGGTCGTACCACCATTCCAAGAGTCCCCCAGATGTCTCAGTCCATTCCAGAGGAACCTCTTTGCCCTGCACTGGCTCATCTTTCACGCCGAGGATCGACTCACACCACGGTGGCACGTGGGACAACCCTGTGGGAAAGCCTCGAGGGAAAGCCTCGAGGGAAAACCACAGATCCTTTGATCCACGCCACGGGAAGCGTGACATTTCTGCTACAGCCTGGAAGGAAAGCGCACGTGCATGCCCCCACTCGAGACGAGGCCTGACTCCCCTGGGGAGACTCCAGAAGTACCCAAAGATCCATGTCAGCCCCTGAGAGGAATCCTCGGTTACGGCCCTGACTCCACACAAGGTTTTTGGCCCCGGTATCGACGGGAGAGGAATCCCGAGAGGCCCCCTAGCAACTCGCATGGGGACTGGCCTCTCCTGAGGCCACCAGGGCGGGTCCCTGAGGTCCCCTTCTTAACTCGAGAACACCTGCCGCAACTCGAGATATTCCAGGAAGTTCCCCCTTCCAGGCGAGATGAGGCCTATTTCCGATGAGGCGTCTGGAGACTAATGACACCTAACCTCTGGAACTTCGAAAGGGTCTTTCACACCCTTGCTGCAAATCAAGAAGTTCACCGTCATACCCGGCTCCACTCGAGAGGAAGCACGATCGTCCCGCCCACATCCAGAGGAGCCCCCTTTCCCCCTCGTAGCTCGAGATGAGGAATCCTTTCCCTGCTTTCAATGGGAAAGAATTCCCGGCGTTCCCGTCGCATCTCAAGCGGAGGCACTCTCAACAGGAAAGGCGAGAGGAACTCCATGGTCGTACCACCATTCCAAGAGTCCCCCAGATGTCTCAGTCCATTCCAGAGGAAGCTCTTTGCCCTGCACTGCCTCATCTTTCACGCCGAGGATCGACTCACACCACAGTGGCACGTGGGACAGCCCTGTGGGAAATCCTCGAGGGAAAGCCTCGAGGGAAAACCACAGATCCTTTGATCCACGCCACGGGAAGCGTGACATTGCTGCTACTGCCTGGAAGGAAAGTGCACGTGCATGCCCCGACTCGAGACGAGGCATGACTCCCCTGGGGAGACTCCAGAAGTACCCAAAGATCCATGTCAGCCCCTGAGAGGAATCCTCGGTTCAGGCCCTGACTCCACACAAGGTTTTTGGCCCCGGTATCGGCGGGAGAGGAATCCCGAGAGGCCCCCTAGCAACTCGAATGGGGACTGGCCTCTCCTGAGGCCACCAGGGCGGGTCCCTGAGGTCCCCGTAGTAACTCGAGAACACCTGCCACAACTCGAGAAATTCCAGGAAGTTCCCCCTTCCAGGCGAGATGAGGCCTATTTCCGATGAGGCGTCTGGAGACTAATGACACCTAACCTCTGGAACTTCGAAAGGGTCTTTCACACCCTTGCTGCAACTCAAGAAGTTCACCGCCACACCCGTCTCCACTCGAGAGGAAGCACGATGGTCCCGCCCACATCCAGAGGAGCCCCGTTTCCCCCTCGTAGCTCGAGATGAGGGATCCTTTCCCTGCTTTCAACGGGAAAGAATTCCCGGCGTTCCCGTCGCATCTCAAGAGGAGGCACTCTCAAAGGAAAGGCGAGAGGAACTCCATGGTCGTACCACCATTCCAAGAGTCCCCCAGATGTCTCAGTCCATTCCAGAGGAACCTCTTTGCCCTGCACTGGCTCATCTTTCACGCCGAGGATCGACTCACACCACGGTGGCACGTGGGACAACCCTGTGGGAAAGCCTCGAGGGAAAGCCTCGAGGGAAAACCACAGATCCTTTGATCCACGCCACGGGAAGCGTGACATTTCTGCTACAGCCTGGAAGGAAAGCGCACGTGCATGCCCCCACTCGAGACGAGGCCTGACTCCCCTGGGGAGACTCCAGAAGTACCCAAAGATCCATGTCAGCCCCTGAGAGGAATCCTCGGTTACGGCCCTGACTCCACACAAGGTTTTTGGCCCCGGTATCGACGGGAGAGGAATCCCGAGAGGCCCCCTAGCAACTCGCATGGGGACTGGCCTCTCCTGAGGCCACCAGGGCGGGTCCCTGAGGTCCCCGTCTTAACTCGAGAACACCTGCCGCAACTCGAGATATTCCAGGAAGTTCCCCCTTCCAGGCGAGATGAGGCCTATTTCCGATGAGGCGTCTGGAGACTAATGACACCTAACCTCTGGAACTTCGAAAGGGTCTTTCACACCCTTGCTGCAAATCAAGAAGTTCACCGTCATACCCGGCTCCACTCGAGAGGAAGCACGATCGTCCCGCCCACATCCAGAGGAGCCCCCTTTCCCCCTCGTAGCTCGAGATGAGGAATCCTTTCCCTGCTTTCAATGGGAAAGAATTCCCGGCGTTCCCGTCGCATCTCAAGCGGAGGCACTCTCAACAGGAAAGGCGAGAGGAACTCCATGGTCGTACCACCATTCCAAGAGTCCCCCAGATGTCTCAGTCCATTCCAGAGGAAGCTCTTTGCCTTGCACTGGCTCATCTTTCACGCCGAGGATCGACTCACACCAAGGTGGCACGTGGGACAGCCCTGTGGGAAAGCCTCGAGGGAAAGCCTCGAGGGAAAACCACAGATCCTTTGATCCACGCCACGGGAAGCGTGACATTGCTGCTACAGCTTGGAAGGAAAGTGCACGTGCATGCCCCGACTCGAGACGAGGCCTGACTCCCCTGGGGAGACTCCAGAAGTACCCAAAGATCCATGTCAGCCCCTGAGAGGAATCCTCGGTTACGGCCCTGACTCCACACAAGGTTTTTGGCCCCGGTATCGACGGGAGAGGAATCCCGAGAGGCCCCCTAGCAACTCGCATGGGGACTGGCCTCTCCTGAGGCCACCAGGGCGGGTCCCTGAGGTCCCCGTCTTAACTCGAGAACACCTGCCGCAACTCGAGATATTCCAGGAAGTTCCCCCTTCCAGGCGAGATGAGGCCTATTTCCGATGAGGCGTCTGGAGACTAATGACACCTAACCTCTGGAACTTCGAAAGGGTCTTTCACACCCTTGCTGCAACTCAAGAAGTTCACCCACACACCCGTCTCCACTCGAGAGGAAGCACGATGGTCCCGCCCACATCCAGAGGAGCCCCGTTTCCCCCTCGTAGCTCGAGATGAGGGATCCTTTCCCTGCTTTCAACGGGAAAGAATTCCCGGCGTTCCCGTCGCATCTCAAGAGGAGGCACTCTCAAAGGAAAGGCGAGAGGAACTCCATGGTCGTACCACCATTCCAAGAGTCCCCCAGATGTCTCAGTCCATTCCAGAGGAACCTCTTTGCCCTGCACTGGCTCATCTTTCACGCCGAGGATCGACTCACACCACGGTGGCACGTGGGACAGCCCTGTGGGAAAGCCTCGAGGGAAAGCCTCGAGGGAAAAACACAGATCCTTTGATCCACGCCACGGGAAGCGTGACATTGCTGCTACAGCCTGGAAGGAAAGCGCACGTGCTTGCCCCCACTCGAGACGAGGCCTGACTCCCATGGGGAGACTCCAGAAGTACCCAAAGATTCATGTCAGCCCCTGAGAGGATTCCTCGGTTCCGGCCCTGACTCCACACAAGGTTTTTGGCCCCGGTATCGACGGGAGAGGAATCCCGAGAGGCCCCCTAGCAACTCGCATGGGGACTGGCCTCTCCTGAGGCCACCAGGGCGGGTCCCTGAGGTCCCCGTCGTAACTCGAGAACACCTGCCGCAACTCGAGAAAATCCAGGAAGTTCTCCCTTCCAGGCGAGATGAGGCCTATTTCCGATGAGGCGTCTGGAGACTAATGACACCTAAACTCTGGAACTTCGAAAGGGTCTTTCACACCCTTGCTGCAACTCAAGAAGTTCACCGCCATACCCGTCTCCACTCTAGAGGAAGCACGATGGTCCCGCCCACATCCAGAGGAGCCCCTTTTCCCCTCCTAGCTCGAGATGAGCGATCCTTTCCCTGCTTTCAACGGGAAAGAATTCCCGGCGTTCCCGTCGCATCTCAAGAGGAGGCACTCTCAACAGGAAAGGCGAGAGGAACTCCATGGTCGTACCACCATTCCAAGAGTCCCCCAGATGTCTCAGTCCATTCCAGAGGAACCTCTTTGCCCTGCACTGGCTCATCTTTCACTCCGAGGATCGACTCACACCACGGTGGCACGTGGGACAGCCCTGTGGGAAAGCCTCGAGGGAAAGCCTCGAGGGAAAACCACAGATCCTTTGATCCACGCGATGGGAAGCCTGACATTGCTGCTACAGCCTGGAAGGAAAGCGCACGTGCATGCCCCCACTCGAGACGACGCCTGACTCCCATGGGGAGACTCCAGAATGACCCAAAGATCCATGTCAGCCCCTGAGAGGAATCCTCGGTTCCGGCCCTGACTGCACACAAGGTTTTTGGCCCCGGTATCGACGGGAGAGGAATCCCGAGAGGCCCCCTAGCAACTCGCATGGGGACTGGCCTCTCCTGAGGCCACCAGGGCGGGTCCCTGAGGTCCCCGTCGTAACTCGAGAACACCTGCCGCAACTCGAGAAAATCCAGGAAGTTCTCCCTTCCAGGCGAGATGAGGCCTATTTCCGATGAGGCGTCTGGAGACTAATGACACCTAAACTCTGGAACTTCGAAAGGGTCTTTCACACCCTTGCTGCAACTCAAGAAGTTCACCGCCATACCCGTCTCCACTCTAGAGGAAGCACGATGGTCCCGCCCACATCCAGAGGAGCCCCGTTTCCCCCT
>NW_027184715.1:0-22464 GCF_032405125.1 Capricornis sumatraensis | reverse complement strand
GCTTCCCGCACGGAGAACTGTTCACCCATCGTGGAAACAGGCGTCTGTCACACCGGGGCTTCGGCTCTCGGTGCGATGTCCACGAGCCGTAGCCACTGAAACGTGCGCGCGCTGGAGCCGGCGCCGTGCAGAGGGCGATCTCATCCGGCTCCTCGTGTCCTTCCAGTGAGTAGGCCCGGATCTCGGGGAGAACAGAAATCCAGAGAGCTGCATGAACCTGACCGTCACGCTTTCAGAAGCCAAGGGAACCAGAAATGAGGTTCACTCGCGTGTGGGTCTGTCTCTCCACGGGACGAATCCTCTCTGTGAGCAGATGAGGGTTCCGGGGGCCCCGTGGAGCAGAGAGGATAGACCGTTCCCTCAGGCCCCCTGCTCCTCCCATGCACGCGCACGCTCCCCAACGGTCGGTCCTAGGAACAGCCTGCCCCAGAGGAGCGTGCTGGCCACCACCCACCTCCACGGAGACGGAGACGGCAGTGTCCGTCCGCGTCAGTCATCCTCGTCCAGAGTCCCCGGGCTGCGTGCCCTCGCCTTCACGCCTGGCGCCGTCCGTTCTGTAGGTTTGTGTCGAACCTGCCCGGAGCCCTGTGCCATCGTCCCGGATCAGGGGTTCGGTGGAAAACACCCCGTCCCCCCGCCTCATCGGCAGGTGGATCCTTCACCACTGGGCCACCAGGCAGGGAAGTCCCTTCACAGCCTTCTAAAAGCATCTACCCTGAAACATTCCATGTCGTCCTCCAAAATCACTGGACCATCACGACTGAAATGAAGGAAACTATGTGAGTTCAAGAATGTCTTCACTCCTCAGTGCTTCTTGCTTTAGAACCACGAAGGCATCTCTCTCTCTCTCTCTCTCTCTCTCTCTCACACACACACACACACACACACACACACACACACAGAGGGGGCTCATCGTCCAAAGGAAACCAACTGTTGTGTTTAATCCATCCCCCTTGTTGTGGCCGTTGTGCCATCGCTAGTCAAAGAAGCTGATCTCATGTGGAATCCGATGTCTTCTCTAGGACACTTCAAGAAGCAGCAAGAGTGCCGGTTTGTGAGAAACGAAGGTCAACCCGTCACGATGCGATCCCTTTTCCTGGCCTGATCGTTCAGAAACTCTCCCATCCCAAGCGGGGGACGTCAGGATATCCATCTTGAGTTTGGGACTGGGGCTTCCCCGGCGGCTCCGTAGGAAACCATCCCGTGCCCGCGCAGGAAACACGGGTTTCATCCCCGGCCCGGGAAGATCCCACGTGCTACAGAGCCACGAAGCCCATAGGCCTCGCCGATGGAATCTGTGCTCTCGATCCTGGCCGCTGCGAGCGCTGAGCCCACACCCAGCAGCCACTGAAGCCCACGTGCCCCAGAGCCCACGCTCCCCAAGAGGAACCACAGCCACGAGAAGCCCAGACACACAAGCGCAGAGCGGCCCCCTCCTCCACGGAGAGAGAACAGCTCGCACGGCAGTGAAGGCGCAGCACACCCCCACAGACATCAAAGACATCCCGTGATTCGAAAGCAAGACGGGGTCTGGGATGGGATGCCGTCGGCCAAGACCTCGTCCTATCCCTCGGGAAGCTCGCTGACTCTGCGGTAGAGGAGATCAAGAGACCGCCGCTCACCGTGCCATCGGAAGTGTGGGAAGCTCTCCCTACAGTGCTGAGAGCCCAGTGGAGACGTGACCCGTGGGGACCGTGAGCGTGCCTGTTCTCGTGAAGAAGTCCTTCC
The DNA here is from genome assembly GCF_032405125.1 of Capricornis sumatraensis. Taxonomy (NCBI): domain Eukaryota; kingdom Metazoa; phylum Chordata; class Mammalia; order Artiodactyla; family Bovidae; genus Capricornis; species Capricornis sumatraensis. The sequence goes on along the minus strand of NW_027184715.1, from coordinate 20,736 downwards.
CAGTCCGGGCTCTGGAGATCGGCCTGCAGACAGTGGACGGCCATCCCTCTCGGCTCCCTGCAGGCCCACGGGTCCGGGCGTGCTGTGCCCCCAGCATCTGCTCGCATCTTCTGGGCCCGTCTCCCCCATGGTGCTCCACTCGCTTTGAATCCTTCTCCCCTCTCGTCTGACATGTTTTCTTTCCTGTTCGACTCTTTCCGGCTCCCCAGGCACCACTTCGCATCGTTCTTCTCTTCTCATCGCACTCGTCTCGTGGAAAGAATTCCACGTATCTCTGCCCTGTGCCCCAAGGAGTCTGTCATCGCTCCATTCATCTGGGGATGGACTGGCACGCAGGCAACCCCGGCCCACGAAAACCGTGGTTCCGTGTGGATGGAACGACTCGCCGACGACCGCAGGGGGCTTGTGGACGTGGACGGCTGGCACCGGGGAGTCGTCCTGCGGACACACCCTCGGGCACCATCGCGTTCGCGGGAGCGTTTGGGTTGCCGTCGTGGTCGCCGCCGTATTCCCTAAGACGTGTGCGGTCGCACTGGATTCCGACGGCGTCTATTGGAAAAGAATGGATCGTTCCCCGGATCCCCTCCGAAGGACTTCGAAAAGAGTCGTGGTCGAGACATGATCGATCTTTCCAACACTCTCACTTCTGGGTAGACATCTAAAGAAAAGAGACACAGAATCTAAATCTCAGAGAGACATCTGCACTCCCATGTCCACGGCAGCATCAGTCACACGGGTCAAGAGAGGGAAACAGCCCGAGTGTCCATCAAGGGAAGAAGAGGGAAAGAAGACACACGATCCAGATAGAGATCGATCGATAGGTAGACATAGATGTCCCACGGAGCCACAGGAACGAACACATTCTTATCTGGTGATAGCATGGATGTGACTTAGGGCGTGATGCCAAATGAATAAGTCAGGTAGAGAAAGAAAAAGACTTTCTCGTGCCACTTACATGCCATGGATGGCCATCAAAAAAAAAGAAAGAAAGAAAGAAAACGATCATCACAGAGCGGCTGGGGGAGGGAGAAATGGGAAGATATTGCATTGATGTAAGGGGGAAAGAAAAAAAAAAAACCGACTTCACGGATAAGGTACATCTGTACTGTACACGTCACAACGAGCACGGTGATTCTAATGAACAGCATTATTATGATCGTATGATACTATTCGGAGAAGGCCATGGCACCCCTCTGCAGTCCTCTTGCCCGGAAAATCCCATGGACCGGAGGAGCCTGGTGGGCCGCAGTCCACGGGGTCGCTAACAGTCGGACACGACTGAGCGACTTCCCTTCCACTTTTCACTTTCACGCCTTGGAGAAGGACATGGCAACCCACTGCAGGGTTCTTGCCTGGAGAATCCCAGGGACGGGGGTGCCCGGTGGGCTACCGTCCGTGGGGTCGCACAGATTCGGACACGACTGAAGCGACGCAGCAGCAGCAGCAGCAGCAGCAGCAGCAGCAGCATGATCATCTGAGAAAGTTGCCATGACAGTGGACATGAATCACTCTCCTCCCGTCCAATGGCAGAAGGAAATGGCCACCCACTCTAGGATTCTTGCCTGGAACTGTCCACGGATGGAGGAGCCTGGTAGGCTACAGTCCGTGGGGTCGCAAAGAGTCGAACACGACCGAGTGACTTCACTTTCTTTCACATCCAGTCATGATCTGTATGGGTTGTGAGAAAGCTATGAGCTACCGCTTGGGTGGTCATTATTCTTCTGCAACATACAGGTGCCTCTTGTCCCCATTCTGTACACATGAGAACGGAGGATGTCATATGTCCTTCACGGAGGAAATGATATTTCAATACACCTGGAAATTAAACACATAAAATCACCTAGTTGTCTTGTCTTTCCATGAAGAGTCAGTATCGGCTGCGCTAAAAAAAAAAAAAAAAAACAGAAAAAAGAAAAGAAAGAAAGAAAGAAAAAGAAAGCTTTCTTTGGGGGTCTTCGATATGGCCATGCAGGGACACAGGTTTGAATAAAAACCGGGGGAACGTTCCCCAGGAAAGAGTCGGGGGCTTAGAAAGCTGAAGCTCCGTGAGGTTGTAAAGCGACCCGAGAGCAATGAGGATGGACTGTCACGCAAACAAGGGACCGTCTCTTCTTCCAGGGTCCATAGACGGTCACCAGTGAGGCAGGGAAAGGGGAGGGTGTGTGGGATAGGGGTCTTGAATGTCGGGAACACTGTTTCGAGGATCCGGAGGCCTCTGTTCCCCAGGAGGTGCTCCGAGTTTCCAGACTGAGACACAGACCTCTTCCTCCATGGCCCGCCCCTTCTCTATTTTGGGGCGCTCTCTTGGCGATGCTGACTCCACTTTGATTTTCCTGTCACATGTCATCCCCTTTTGCATTCAAAGATACCATTCCATCATGGAAACAAGAGACCTGGTTTATCTCTTTAGAGAGGATTCGAATGAGACAGGATCACTATCCGTGGCGTGGTTTCGGGCACGAACGACCCACACGGGGATCCATGCCACATCTCTCTTTGCCATAGAGAAAGGCTGTGTATGGCAAATGATGCCACGGGATCGGCGAGTTCCTCGGGCTCAGCACTCTCTCGACTTGGCTGCGGTTTTGGTTTTGTTCCCTTCCGTGTTTGCTCGCTTGCTGACCCGCACGTTCTCTCCGGATAGGGCAGCCCATCGAAGCGGAAACACAATCCAGTCTGTGTGGATCCTATTCACGCATCCGATGGGGAGATCAACGACCTCTACGTGGATCCATACACATGGCCGTGTTGGGTTCAGGAGGACCCTTTGGTGTTTTCTGGGTGCGCCCTTTGTTGTCCATGAGCTCACGTGCCTTTCGGGGACATGGCTGATGGAGACGGACACCAAGCAGCAGGGCAGCGAGCTGGCATCTCGGCCTAGAGCGGTTTCCCAAATGACATCTCAGAACCAGGGCTGAGACAGCCATCCCTCCCCGGGCCCCCCTCGTCGCCAGGGAGGGGTGGGGTGGGGTGGGGGTGGGGGGTGTGAGGTTGGGGAGATGGGGGTGGGAGCCGGGTCCGGGTGCGCGCACGCACGCGCCTGTGTGTGTGAGTGGGGGGGGGGGGGGGGGGGGCGGGGCGGGGAGGAGACGGGACTGGGCTCGGGGTTGGGGGTGCCCGAGGTGAGGGGACCGTCCCGGTCCCCCTGAGACGTGAAGGCAGGTTCTGTCCCGCTGAGAACTCCCTGCCTTCAGGGGCGCGCGAGGGGAGCAGGTTTCTCTCCAATCCATTTAGTAAACGGTTTTGAAACAGTTTCCAGACAAAAAGTATCACACAGTTATACACAACATGTCTACTTGTACTTGCCGGGGCCAGCGTGAGGAACTCCGCCCATGGCAAAGGTCACGAGGAAGGAGGCTTGGCACACGCAAAGGCGTGATCAGGCCTCCGGAAACCCCCCGTTCCCGAGCATCTACCCCCAAAGCCAGAGTCTACCTAGAAAGGACGCGTCTCGTGGGTTGGTTAGGAATGACGTGGGTGAAGGGTTTTTCACGTGTCGGGCCAATCATGACGGCTCATCCCCGGCCCTGGGTGTGACGAGGGCGTCTCAGGTCAAACCTCTCTGCTGACAGACCGGCTCGCGTGACAGGGTCATCCGCACTCCCGCCACGACGCACACGAGTGTCGACGACCTCTCCACCGTAAACAGCACAGAGAGTCTGGGAGTCTTTGGAGAGTCTTCGTGAGCACAGGGCTTTTCTCACGGTGGTCGAGTCCACGATTGCCGCCAGGCCTCCATAGCCTTAGGCACCTGGGAATCTATGAATCCGTGTCGTTGGAATATAGAAAAGGACATAGAGTCGTTTGGAAGGGGAGCAATACTGGACTCTGTGAGTCCATGAATGTTCTCTTTTGGAATAGATTCCCTGTCCTTTGGGATCCAGCCCTGTGTCCTTGCTATGTAAACATGTCACTCGATCACTCTCTTAAGCCTAAAGAGACCTTCAGGGCACCATGGGGGAAAGGGATTTCATGTGTTGGGCTGATGGTTGCTGCTACATCTCCATGTTCCCTGCCCTTAGAGTGAATCTAACTAGCATAGAGGAGACATAAGGATTCACCTTTCAGAGGAATCATGTGACCTTTGGGTTCAACCCATTCCTTTCTTGATTGGAACTCACGACACCCTCACCCTACAGGCATGTACCTTTATCTGGAGGGTGGTGCCTGGTTTAAGAAAAAAACACCCTTGGAACACAGAAGTGTTTTGGGGATCAGAAAGAAAGGATCATCACATGTCAGCAGGCCTCACGGCCAGAAGATGATGTCATATCCCTGAGACCCCCTTTTTTTTTTTTTTTTTTTTCGTACATGTATGTGAAGCACCTGATTTTGAGAAAGGTCGGGACTCCTGGCCCCCACGTGACTCTGTAGTCATCCCTATATGTCACCAAAGGTAGAGAGGCAAACCCAACACGAAAGAAATCGGATCCGTCTCCGGAAAGACCGATACCCCCATGTCGCTTCTTTCTTGCTCCCCGTTTCTCTGGCTGAATTCCAAGTTAATTCAGCCTCTTTTCCTCCACTCATTTTCCTACGACACTATCCGTTTCTAATCTCTCTATATCTCTGTCATTAAATACGTGTTTATCCAAGGACGCCAACACCGTCCCCACCTTCGAATTCCCTGGATCCAACGGGGCTGGACCCGGGCAGGAGGCGGCGTGTGGTGGTGTGTCTGGGGCATGCGCAGGTGGTGCCGCGTGGGTGTATGTGTGTGTGGGGGGAGGGGTAATGTGTGTGGTGTGTGTATAGGTTCCACGTGAGGCCGAGTGTGTGTCGGGTGGGCACCATGGGTGTGTGCGTGTGGGATGCGCCTGTGGGTGTGGGCATGGCCGGAAGGGGGTGGGGCGTGCAGAGACAGTGGCCCAGAGACACAGCCAGGCAAAGGACAACGCAGTGTGTGTGTGTGTAGGGGGTAGGGGGGAGTGTGTGGTATGTGCCCTGTGCGAGCGGGGTGTGAACGGGCTGCGTGTGTGTGTGTATGTGTCTGGGGTCGGGATGTGTGTGTGCGCAGCGTGCAGGCGGGGTGTGTGTGCGGGTATGCGTGTGGCGTGTAGGGTGCCGCTGTGGGTGTGGGTGTGGGTGTGGCCTGTGGGTCTGAGGGGCGGTGGCGCAGAGACAGAGGCCCAGAGACACAGCTAGGCAAAGGACAACGCAGTGGGGGGGGAGGGGGGGGGCTCGTGAGGCGGCTTGCAGGAGGGGTGGGGGGTGGGATGTGTGCTCGGGCATGTTGTGTGCGATCGTCGCGGGGTGTTTATGGGCGGGGGGGTGGGTGTGGCGTTGGAAGCGGGGCTGGGTGTGTGTGTGGCCTCAGCGTGTGGTGTGTGGGCAGAGCCAGAGAAGACGAGAGGTGGAGCATCACAGCCAGGCCAAGGACAACGCAGTGTGTGTGTGTGTGTGTGTGTCTGGGTTCGGGATGTGTGTGTGTGCTGTGCGTACGCGGGGTGTGTGTGCGGGTATGCGTGTGGCGTGTAGGGTGCACCTGTGGTTGTGGGTGTCCCGGGGAGGGGCGGCGTGGCACAGAGACACAGCTAGGCAAAGGACGGTGCAGTGTGTCTGTGTGTGTGTGTGTGGGGGGGGGGGTGCGGGAGAGGTGGGGGTGCGGGGTATGTGTTGGGGCATGGTGTGTGCGGGGGTGGGGGGGTTTAATGGGCGGGCAGGTGTGTGTGGCGCTGGGGGCGGGGCGGGGTGTGTGTGTCTACGCATGTGGTGTGTGGGCAGAGACAGAGGAGAGGGGGAGAGTCACAGCCAGGCCAAGGACCACGCAGTGGAGGGGGGGGGAGGGGGGGCTGGGGCGGGGGGGAGGGGGGGCTGTGGGGGGAGGGGGGGCTGGGGCGGGAGGGGAGGAGTGTGCGGTGTGTGGCAATCGTGGGCGGGGTGCAAACGGGCTGGGTGTGCCTGTGTCTGGGGTCGGGATGTGTGTGTGCACTGTGTGCAGGCGGGGTGTGTGTGCAGGTATGCGTGCGGTGTGTGGTGCGCCTGCGGTTGTGGGTGTGGTGGAGGGTGGGTGGCGCAGAGACACAGCTAGGCAAAGGACAGTGCAGTGTGTGGGGGGGGCGGGGGGGCGGGAGAGGTGAGGGGGCGGGGTTCATAATCTGAAAGGTGAAAGGCACAGGGACGCACGGACGCACCCACCCACCCACGCACGCACGCACGCACGCAGGCAGGCACCCAGCCACGCACCCACCCACCCACCTGCCCACGCACGCACGCGTCCACGCACCCACCCACGCACGTGCCCGTCCACACTGTTGTGTGACGAGCTGGGTGGATCTAAGCGTGTGATGACTCTGTCCATCGGGTGGAAATCGCAGATCTCAGTGAGGTTATGATGGGAGCAGGGGCTTTGACGCAGTGCGACGGAGAACACACTGATGATCGACTTCAAGGTCAATAGAGAGGGGTCTGAAACCTCCCAGAAGGAAATCACAGCACTTTATCATAAAGTTTGGTGTAGCTATTTGTTCTGGCATAGTCACCAAGTGTAAACGGTTCATTTCTGAATGTCATTTCTGTCCCGCTGAGTCCTCCCTGCCTTCAGGTGCGCCAGCGAGGGGTGCAGGTTTCTCTCCAATCCACGGCCATGCATCGTTTTCGCCCTGTTCAAAAAAAAAAAAAACACAAAGACCAAAACGTATTTGTTTATCTTGGCCTGTTTTCCGGGCCGAGGCCAAAGACCTCTTCAAGCGTGTCCAAAGGATCTGACAGGATGGGAGGGAGGGTGCAGGTCAATCCACGGGTCAGGAGATCCACAGAAGCTGTCACAGCTGTGACTCGGGCCTTTTTCAGAAACAGGCCCATTTGGATGATTCCCTGGACAGGAGTCACCCCAGGAGTTTCCTTGAAGGGATCGAGTTGAGCTGCAGGAGTCGGGAGCGTGACCCCGCCGCCGCCAGAGGGCCTCCTCAGCCCGGCAGGCCGGCCTGCAGGCAGGCAGGCAGGGGCTATTGTCTGTGGGCCCCACCGCCACCCTCCCCCACCCTCCCCCTGCAGGGCCTCGTCCGATAGCTTCATTCAGATGCAGAAAGCTTTCCAGTCAAGTCAGAGCCTTTGACTTCGCCTCGAGCTTCTCTCCATTGAATGGTGATCCGCCCCACCCACCCCTCCTCCCATCGCCATCCCCATCCCCATCCCCCCATTCCATGTCTCCACCTCGAGACTGCCCCTTTCGGCACCGTGCGGAGGAAGGGGGCTGGGGGGTGGGGAGGGAGGCCGAGGGACACACTCGCCTCGTGTCAGGCCAAAGGAGTCTCCTCCTTTTCTGTCACCCAGGAAACCCCGCTCACGCGTGCGAGGATCACGGACGTGCGTCGAAGCAGCCATCGTCCCTTGACAGCTTCCCCTCCGTGGGAGGAGGTTTTCATTCCTGCCCGCCTCCAGTTCCGTTCCGTTCAGTCGCTCAGTCGTGTCCGACTCTTTGCGACCCCACGAATCGCAGCACGCCAGGCCTCCCTGTTCATCACCATCTCCCGGAGTTCACTCAGACTCACGGCCATCGAGTCCGTGATGCCATCCAGCCATCTCACCCTCTGTCGTCCCCTTCTCCTCCTGCGCCCAATCCCTCCCAGCATCAGAGTTTTTTTTCCAATGAGTCCACTCTTCTCGTGAGGTGGCCAGAGTCCTGGGGTTTCAGCTTTCGCATCATTCCTGCCAAAGAAATCCCAGGGCTGATCTCCTTCCGAATGGACCGGTTGGATCTCCTTGCAGTCCAAGGGACTCTCGAGAGTCTTCTCCAACACCACAGTTCAAAAGCATCCATTCTTCGGCGCTCAGCCTCCTTCACAGTCCAGCTCTCACATCCACACATGAGCAAGGAAAAACCATAGCCTTGACTAGACGGACCTTAGTCGGCAAAGTCACGTCACCGCTTTTGAAGATGCTATCTAGGTTGGTCACCACTTTTCTTCCAAGGAGTCAGCGTCTTTTAATGTCATGGCTACAGTCACCATCTGCAGTGATTCTGGAGCCCCCCAAAATAAAGTCTGACCCTGTTTCCACTGGTTCCCCATCTATGTCCCACGAAACGATGGGACCGGACGCCATGATCTTCGTTTTCTGAATGTTGAGCTTTAGGCCAACGTTTTCACTCTCCTCTTGCACTTTCCTCAAGAGGCTTTGTAGCTCCTCTTCCCTTTCTGCCATACGGGTGGTGTCATCTGCATATCTGAGGCCATCGATATTTCTCCCGGCCATCTTGAGTCCAGCTTGCGTTTCTTCCAGTCCAGCGTTTCTCATGATGTCCTCTGCATAGAAGTGAAAGAAGCAGGGTGACAATAGACAGCCTTGACGTCCTCCTTTCCCAATCTGGAACCCAGTCTGTCGCTTCCTGACCTGCCTACGGATTTCTCAAGAGGCAGGTCGGGCGGTCTGGTATTCCCATCTCTCTCAGCCTTCAGAGAGACAGAAAAGGAGGGAGGGGCAGAGCGTTCCTCTGGCGCCGGCCGGCTCTGTAGTCACTCGAATCCAAAACACTCCATCGGGCACGGAGGTTCACGTGCGGTGGGCTGGAGTGGGGTGGGGACGGCGGCCTACTCCGAACCCTAGCCGTTTTCCCTCCTCTGGAACCTGGAAAAGGAACCTAGGAAAAGCTGAGCTGCTGTCTGTGTGCGTGAGTGCGTGCACGTACACGTGTACGTGAGAGACGGCACGTTGTCCATGTGCGTGTGCGTGTGCATGGACGTGAGAGGAAAAGGGGAAAAAAAGGAAAGAAAGGAGGAGAAAAAAAAAAAAAAACAACAACCCAGAAGGAGGGAAGGACGAAATAGGTGAGTTAGTAGGGCCTCCGTGTCGTGGAAAGAGTTTCTGAGCACAGATCCTCCGTTCAGTGAATCAGCGATCGTATCTCCTCTACAGGAGGCCGTGATGTCGATGGACGGGTCCGGGAAAGCAGGCCTGGGGTGCAAGCGATCGGGTATTTTCTTTCCCCTCAGAGGCACTTGTAGGGAAACCAAGGAAACACACAGGTTCATCCCTGGAGCGGATTCGAGACACCAGTCGGCGGAGGGAGAGGCAGTCTAGGAGACTGATTTCTAGACGTCAGGGTCGGGTCCTGGAGCGGGTTGCCATGTCCTTCTCCAGGAGGCCTTCCTGGCCCAGGGATGGAACCCGGGTCTCCAGGAGTGTGTACCCGCGTTTCTCAGAAACACCCTCTGGGCCCCTAAGGAACCTGTGGCAATCACGAGCGCCAAGGAGATAAGAATCCTCCACTGAGAGTTTCCCAAGTCTGGAAGGACCAGATCGAGAGAAAAAGAGAAAGGATTCCCTTCTGCCGACAGGGGTGTTGTACGAAGGGACCAAGGGGATGGCCGTCTTTCCAAATTCACATGTTCAACATTGTGTCCTTTCGGTCCTCTGTGTTCTCTTTGTATCTGGAAAGCAACAGGTGGAACGGTATAGGTCCTTTCATTATTTTATTTTTCTTTCTGTCTTTTTCCCGCCCGTCCGTCCATCCCTCCATCTGTCTTCTCTCTGTCTCTGTCGCTTTTCACTCAGGTTAGGGAATTTAAAAAAACAAAAAAACAAAAACAAAGGAGGAATCTGTATCTCTGCAGGTCAGGAAGCTACAGTTAGAACTAGACACGGAAACCCAACAGGCTGGTTCCAAATAGGGAAAGGAGTCCATCAAGGCTGTCTATCGCCACCCTGCTTATTTAACCTACAGGCTGAGTACACATCATGAGAAACGCTGGGCTGGATGAAGCGCAAGCTGGAGTCAAGATTGCCGGGAGAAATATCAATCACCTCAGATACGCACATGACACCACCCTTATGGCAGAAATGAAGTATGGGCGGGTTGGGGGGGGGGGGGGGGCGCGGGGAGGGGCGTTACAAAGTCATGGTCGTTTCAGGTGTTCAGATTCTTTTCCCTCAGAGGTTCATGCAAAGTCATACGTCTACTTTCCTGCGCTGGCATAGGATCCTGGTGCCCGTGGATTGTTCTGACGTCCAGTTTATGTGTACGCGTTCAACCCGACCTCCTAAGGGGACCGCCTGCTCCTCCCCGCCCCCAATCCTGTGTTCCTCAAGAAGTCAGGCGTCCACTGTAGCATCCTCTTCCTCAGTTCACCCAACGCCATGACAGAAGTCATTCCTCCAGCTTTCCCATCGGTTCTCTACACCTCGCCTGATGATGGCGGGGGACCGGAAGACTGACCGTTCTGAAGAATGACGCAAGAGCTCTGGGTGAAGGCTCCTACGACTCGCTCGGTGAAGTGGGTGGCGTGTCAATCCGTAGAGACCGTGGAAGGGATGCCCCAAGTGGCAAACACCATCGCTCTCAGTGGCGGTCCGTTTGCTTGTCTGCAGCGAGGGACGGAAGGGAGGCTTCCACCTTCCACAGAGAAAGCTATCCCTAGCGTCCCGAGCATGTTTGACCACCACCCCACCCCGCCGCCCCAGGTGACAGGCGTGACAGGTCAGACTGTAGCAATCGTCACGTCAAGGGTGTACGCACAACAGGCAGACTCATCTGAAAGGCACCCTGTCCTGTGAAGGTGGAGGGAGGGGAGGGAGGGGCAGAGGGATGGCGAGGAAGGGAAAGAGAAAGAGAGGGACAGGAACGCACACGGTGGGGGCGGAGGGGGTGGGGGGAGGCGGTCGGGGGCCAGCGTGAGGAACTCCGCCCATGGCAAAGGTCACGAGGAAGGAGGCTTGGCACACGCAAAGGCGTGATCAGGCCTCCGGAAACCCCCCGTTCCCGAGCATCTACCCCCAAAGCCAGAGTCTACCTAGAAAGGACGCGTCTCGTGGGTTGGTTAGGAATGACGTGGGTGAAGGGTTTTTCACGTGTCGGGCCAATCATGACGGCTCATCCCCGGCCCTGGGTGTGACGAGGGCGTCTCAGGTCAAACCTCTCTGCTGACAGACCGGCTCGCGTGACAGGGTCATCCGCACTCCCGCCACGACGCACACGAGTGTCGACGACCTCTCCACCGTAAACAGCACAGAGAGTCTGGGAGTCTTTGGAGAGTCTTCGTGAGCACAGGGCTTTTCTCACGGTGGTCGAGTCCACGATTGCCGCCAGGCCTCCATAGCCTTAGGCACCTGGGAATCTATGAATCCGTGTCGTTGGAATATAGAAAAGGACATAGAGTCGTTTGGAAGGGGAGCAATACTGGACTCTGTGAGTCCATGAATGTTCTCTTTTGGAATAGATTCCCTGTCCTTTGGGATCCAGCCCTGTGTCCTTGCTATGTAAACATGTCACTCGATCACTCTCTTAAGCCTAAAGAGACCTTCAGGGCACCATGGGGGAAAGGGATTTCATGTGTTGGGCTGATGGTTGCTGCTACATCTCCATGTTCCCTGCCCTTAGAGTGAATCTAACTAGCATAGAGGAGACATAAGGATTCACCTTTCAGAGGAATCATGTGACCTTTGGGTTCAACCCATTCCTTTCTTGATTGGAACTCACGACACCCTCACCCTACAGGCATGTACCTTTATCTGGAGGGTGGTGCCTGGTTTAAGAAAAAAACACCCTTGGAACACAGAAGTGTTTTGGGGATCAGAAAGAAAGGATCATCACATGTCAGCAGGCCTCACGGCCAGAAGATGATGTCATATCCCTGAGACCCCCCCCTTTTTTTTTTTTTTTTTTTTCGTACATGTATGTGAAGCACCTGATTTTGAGAAAGGTCGGGACTCCTGGCCCCCACGTGACTCTGTAGTCATCCCTATATGTCACCAAAGGTAGAGAGGCAAACCCAACACGAAAGAAATCGGATCCGTCTCCGGAAAGACCGATACCCCCATGTCGCTTCTTTCTTGCTCCCCGTTTCTCTGGCTGAATTCCAAGTTATTCAGCCTCTTTTCCTCCACTCATTTTCCTACGACACTATCCGTTTCTAATCTCTCTATATCTCTGTCATGAAATACGTATTTATCCAAGGACGCCAATGCCGTCCCCACCTTCGAATTCCCTGGATCCAACGGGGCTGGACCCGGGCAGGAGGCGGCGTGTGGTGGTGTGTCTGGGGCATGCGCAGGTGGTGCTGAGTGGCTGGGTGTCGGGAGTGGGGGGGTGGGAAGGGTAATGTGTGTGGTGTGTGTATAGGTTCCACGTGAGGCCGAGTGTGTGTCGGGTGGGCACCATGGGTGTGTGCCTGTGGGATGCGCCTGTGGGTGTGGGCGTGGCCGGAAGGGGGTGGGGCGTGCAGAGACAGTGGCCCAGAGACACAGCCAGGCAAAGGACAACGCAGTGTGTGTGTGTGTAGGGGGTAGGGGGGAGTGTGTGGTGTGTGGCCTGTGTGAGCGGGGTGCGAACGGGCTGTGTGTGTGTGTGTGTGTGTGTGTGTGTGTGTGTGTCTGGGGTCGGGATGTGTGTGTGTGCACTGTGTGCAGGCGCGGTGTATGTGCGGGTATGCGTGTGGTGTGTAGGGTGCGCCTATGGTTGTGGGTGTGGTGGAGGGTGGGTAGCGCAGAGACACAGCTAGGCAAAGGACAAGGCAGTGTGTGTGGGGGGGCGTGGGGAGCGGGAGAGGTGGGGGAGGCGGGGTATGTGTGGGGGCGCGTGGTGTGTGCGGGGGTGGGGGTTTTGTGGGCGGGGGTGGGGGTGTGCGTATGGTTACGCACGTGGTGTGTGGGCAGAGCCAGAGGAGGGGGAGACAGCGACAGCCAGGCCAAGGACAATGCAGTGTGTGTGTGTGTATGGGGGAGCGGGGGGAGTGTGTGGTGTGTGGTGTGCGGTGTGTGGCGTGTGCGGGCCGGGTGCCTAAGGGCTGGGGGTATGTGTGCGTGTGTCTGTGCGCGTGTGCGTGTGGCGGGGTGGTGGGGGGGGGGGTGGGGGTGGTCCGGGATGCGTGTGTGCACGCGCTGGGTGCAGGCGGGGTGTGTGTGCGGATATGCGTGCGGTGTGTAGGGTGTTCCTGCGGGTGGTGCGGGCAGAGACAGAGGCAGAGAGTCGCAGCCAGGCAAAGGACGACGCAGTGGGTGTGTGGTATGGGCATGGTGTGGGGGGTGGGGTGGGGTGGGGTCTGCGTGTGGTGTGTGTGGTGGGCGGGCAGAGACAGATCCAGTCAGGCAGAGGATCACGTGCACGGATGGATATCCCGCATCATCTGCTTGTGTTTTCTGAGCTCACTCAGCACCTCCGAGATCAAGACCACTCCCACGAAATGTGAGTCTGCCCCCACCAGCCAGCACTTGTCTTTGGCCAGGCAGACAGGGGAGTGTTCCGAGTTTGGGGGGGGGGGGGGGGCGGGGGGGCGGGGTTGGCGACTCGCTGTCACCAGGCCAGCTTGGGTCCTCGCGTTCTGCCCCTGAACCTGACTGGAGCAAGTGGATCCGTGTGATCTGTCGTGGCTCTGTTTGAAATCCTTGGCGGGAGAAGGAAGATTTCCCCCCACGCCAGGGGAGACAAGCCCCCAGAAAGTCACCTCCCCGGGGTTCCAATAGCTGTTCTCCAAATCGATGAAGTTTCCCAAAGGAGATGTCCCGTCCCAAGCAGAAAAGCCCCAATGGCTCCCCATGGACCTCTGGCCCAAGGTGCCGCTCCCACACAGCCTCCTTCCACAGCCCCAGGGCATTCAAGAGTTCGCCGGCCCGGCCCGCTCCATCCGTGGTCCCCCCGCAGGGCCATCTGAAAAAGCGACCGACAGGCAGGTGGCGCCCGACAGCCAACCCACTGTCCAGAGAGCCGGCCTCGGCATAGAAGCTCCGAGGGAGACCGGCAGGGACTCGTTGCCAGACGGGGGGCCCATCCTAGGGCGCAGTTTCTCCGCTCAGTCACCGACGTGGACAGGAAAGCGGGACACGCCAACACTTCTCGGGAACGTCTCTGGGCGAGGTACGACGGACGCACGGACGGACAGACGGAGGGGGTGGGGGGGGGTGGGGGAGGGGGAGGGGGAGCATTCTTGACCGCACGCCCGCACCCACCGACGCACGCACGCAGGCACGCACGCAGGCACGCAGGCACGCAGGCACGCAGGCACGCAAGCACGCAAGCACGCACTGACCGACCGACGCCGGGGTCCAGCCCTGGTGGATCCAGGGTGATTCGAGGGTGGGGATGGAATCGGCGTCCTAGGAAAAAAGTTAATTCATTATAGATATACAGAGAGAGATTACAAACGGATCGTGTCGTAGGAAATATTAGTGGCGAAAAAGAGGCGGAATCACTTGGTTTAGGAGGAATCGCATCCATGCTGCAGATGCGAATTCAGCCAGAAAAACGGGGAGCAAGAGAGAAACGACAGAGGGGAATCCGTCTTTCCAGAAACTGATCCCATTTCTTTGATTTTTAGGCTTGCTTCTAACCTTTTGTTACACATAGGGATGAATCCAGAGTCACGCGGGGGTCAGCAATCCTGACCTTTCTCAAAATCAGCTGCTTTCCCTCCAAGGAAGGTCTTAGGGGTTTTCCATCATCTTCTGGCCACGAGGCCTGCTGACATTTTATGATCCTTTGTTCTGATCCCCAAAACACTCACGTTTTCCAAGGGGTTTTTTTTGTGAAACCAGGCACCACCCTCCGGATAAAGTTGCATTCCTAAAGGGTGAGGGTGTCGTGAGTCCCGATCAAGAAAGGCACTGATGTCACTCAAGGTTCACAGGATTCATCTGAAAGGTTCATACTTATTTCTCCCCAGAGACACTGCTAGGCAAAGGACAAGGCAGTGTGTGTGTGGGTGGGGGGGTGCGAGAGAGGTGGGGGGCGGGGTATGTGTGGGGCCTCGGTGTGTGCGGGGCAGGCGGTGTGTGTGGCGTTGGCGGCGGGAGGGGTGTGTGTGTCTACGCATTAGGTGTGTGGGCAGAGACAGAGGAGATGGGGAGAGTCACAGCCAGGCCAAGGACAATGCAGTGTGTGTGTGTGTGGGGGGGGGGGGGGGGCGGAGGCGGGGGAGGGGAGGAGTGTGCGGTGTGTGGTGTGTGCGGGCGGGGTGGGAACCGACTGGGTGAGTGTGTGTCTGGGATCGGGATGTGTGTGTGCACTGTGTGCAGGCGGGGTGTGTGTGCGGATCTGCGTGTGGTGGGTGGGGTGCCCCTGTGGGTGTGGGTGTGGGTGTCGGTGTGGCCGGTGTGTGTTTGGGGGGAGGTGGCGCAGAAACAGAGGCCCAGTGACACAGCTAGGCAAAGGACAAGACAGTGTGTGTGTGGGGTGGGGGGGGGGGGAAGGGGGCTTGCGGGAGGGGTGGGGGAGTGGGATGTGTACAGGGGCGTGGTGTGTGCGCTCGTCGCGTGGAATTTATGGGGAGGGGGTGTGTGTGTGTAATTGTGGCGTTGGGGGCGGGGCTGGGTGCGTGTGGCCTCAGCATGTGGTGTGTGGGCAGAGACAGAGGCGAGGCGGAGAGTCACAGCCGGGCCAAGGACTAGGTAGTTGGGGGGGCCGGGGGGGGGGGGGAATCGGGGGAGTTTGTGGTGTGTGGCGTGTGCCGGCGGGCTGGGTGTGGGTGTGTCTGGGTACGGGATGTGTGGGTGCGCGGTGTGCAGGCCGAGTGTGTGCGCGGGTATGCGTGTGGTGTGTAGGGTGCCGCTGTGGGTGTGGGTGTGGGTGTGGGTGTGGCCTGTGGGTGCGAGGGGTGGTGGCGCAGAGACAGAGGACAAGAGACACTGCTAGGCAAAGGACAAGGCCGTGTGTGTGTGTGGGTGGGGGGGTGCGAGAGAGGTGGGGGCGGGGGTATGTGTGGGGCCTCGGTGTGTGCGGGGGTTGGGGTGTTTATGGGCAGGCGGTGTGTGTGGCGTTGGCGGCGGGAGGGGTGCGTGTGTCTACGCATTAGGTGTGTGGGCAGAGACAGAGGAGATGGGGAGAGTCACAGCCGGGCCAAGGACAATGCAGTGTGTGTGTGTGAGGGCGGAGGCGGGGGAGGGGAGGAGTGTGCGGTGTGTGGTGTGTGCGGGCGGGGTGCGAACCGGCTGGGTGAGTGTGTGTCTGGGATCGGGATGTGTGTGTGCACTGTGTGCAGGCGGGGTGTGTGTGCGGATCTGCGTGTGGTAGGTGGGGTGCCCCTGTGGGTGTGGGTGTGGGTGTCGGTGTGGCCGGTGTGTGTGTGGGGGGAGGTGGCGCAGAGACAGAGGCCCAGTGACACAGCTAGGCAAAGGACAAGGCAGTGTGTGTGGGGGGGGAGGGGGAAGGGGGCGTGCGGGAGGGGTGGGGGAGTGGGATGTGTACAGGGGCGTGGTGTGTGCAGTCGTCGCGGGGAATTTATGGACGGGGCGGGGGGTGTGTGTAATTGTGGCGTTGGGGGCGGGGCTGGGTGCGTGTGGCCTCAGCAAGTGGTGTGTGGGCAGAGACAGAGGCGAGGCGGAGAGTCACAGCCGGGCCAAGGACTAGGTAGTTGGGGGGGTGGGGGGGGGATTGGGGGAGTTTGTGGTGTGTGGCGTGTGCCAGCGGGCTGGGTGTGGGTGTGTCTGGGTTCGGAATGTGTGTGTGCACGGTGTGCAGGCGGGGGGTGTGTGTGCGGGTATGCGTGTGGTGTGTAGGGTGCCGCTGTGGGTGTGGGTGTGGGTGCGGGTGTGGCCTGTGGGTGCAAGGGGTGGTGGCGCAGAGACAGAGGACCAGAGACACTGCTAGGCAAAGGACAAGGCAGTGTGTGTGTGTGTGTGTATGGGGGAGCGGGGGGAGTGTGTGGTGTGTGGTGTGCGGTGTGTGGCCTGTGCGGGCCGGGTGCCTACGGGCTGGGGGTATGTGTGCGTGTGTGTGTGCGCGTGTGCGTGTGGCGGGGTGGGGAGGGGGGTGGGGGTGGTCCGGGATGCGTGTGTGCACGCGCTGGGTGCAGGCGGGGTGTGTGTGCGGATATGCGTGCGGTGTGTAGGGTGTTCCTGCGGGTGGTGCGGGCAGAGACAGAGGCAGAGAGTCGCAGCCAGGCAAAGGACGACGCAGTGGGTGTGTGGTATGGGCATGGTGTGGGGGATGGGGTGGGGTGGGGTCTGCGTGTGGTGTGTGTGGTGGGCGGGCAGAGACAGATCCAGTCAGGCAGAGGATCACGTGCACGGATGGATATCCCGCATCATCTGCTTGTGTTTTCTGAGCTCACTCAGCACCTCCGCGATCAAGACCACTCCCACGAAATGTGAGTCTGCCCCCACCAGCCAGCACTTGTCTTTGGCCAGGCAGACAGGGGAGTGTTCCGAGTTTGGGGGGGGGGGGGAGGGGGGGCGGGGTTGGCGACTCGCTGTCACCAGGCCAGCTTGGGTCCTCGCGTTCTGCCCCTGAACCTGACTGGAGCAAGTGGATCCGTGTGATCTGTCGTGGCTCTGTTTGAAATCCTTGGCGGGAGAAGGAAGATTTCCCCCCACGCCAGGGGAGACAAGCCCCCAGAAAGTCACCTCCCCGGGGTTCCAATAGCTGTTCTCCAAATCGATGAAGTTTCCCAAAGGAGATGTCCCGTCCCAAGCAGAAAAGCCCCAATGGCTCCCCATGGACCTCTGGCCCAAGGTGCCGCTCCCACACAGCCTCCTTCCACAGCCCCAGGGCATTCAAGAGTTCGCCGGCCCGGCCCGCTCCATCCGTGGTCCCCCCGCAGGGCCATCTGAAAAAGCGACCGACAGGCAGGTGGCGCCCGACAGCCAACCCACTGTCCAGAGAGCCGGCCTCGGCATAGAAGCTCCGAGGGAGACCGGCAGGGACTCGTTGCCAGACGGGGGGGGCCCATCCTAGGGCGCAGTTTCTCCGCTCAGTCACCGACGTGGACAGGAAAGCGGGACACGCCAACACTTCTCGGGAACGTCTCTGGGCGAGGTACGAGGGACGCACGGACGGACAGACGGAGGGGGTGGAGGGGGTGGGGGGGTGGGGGAGGGGGAAGGGGAGCCTTCTTGACCGCACGCCCGCACCCACCGACGCACGCACGCAGGCACGCACGCAGGCACGCAGGCACGCAGGCACGCACCGACCGACCGACGCCGGGGTCCAGCCCTGGTGGATCCAGGGTGATTCGAGGGTGGGGATGGAATCGGCGTCCTAGGAAAAAAGTTAATTCATTATAGATATACAGAGAGAGATTACAAATGGATCGTGTCGTAGGAAATATTAGTGGCGAAAAAGAGGCGGAATCACTTGGTTTACGAGGAATCGCATCCATGCTGCAGATGCGAATTCAGCCAGAAAAACGGGGAGCAAGAGAGAAACGACGGAGGGGAATCCGTCTTTCCAGAAACTGATCCCATTTCTTTGATTTTTAGGCTTGCTTCTAACCTTTTGTTACACATAGGGATGAATCCAGTGTCACGCGGGGGTCAGCAATCCTGACCTTTCTCAAAATCAGCTGCTTTCCCTCCAAGGAAGGTCTTAAGGGTTTTCCATCATCTTCTGGCCACGAGGCCTGCTGACATTTTATGATCCTTTGTTCTGATCCCCAAAGCACTCACGTTTTCCAAGGGGTTTTTTTGTGAAACCAGGCACCACCCTCCGGATAAAGTTGCATTCCTAAAGGGTGAGGGTGTCGTGAGTCCCGATCAAGAAAGGCACTGATGTCACTCAAGGTTCACAGGATTCATCTGAAAGGTTCATACTTATTTCTCCCCAGAGACACTGCTAGGCAAAGGACAAGGCAGTGTGTGAGTGCGGGGTAGGGTGGGGTGGGGTGGGGGGGTGGCGAGGGGGAGTGCGGGAGAGGTGGGGGAGCGGGATGTGTGCGCGGGCGTGTCGTGTGCCGTCGTCTCGGGGTGTTTATGGGCGGGGGGGGGGGGGGGGTGTGGCGTTGGAAGCGGGGCTGGGTGCGTGTGGCCTCAGCGTGTGGTGTGTGGGCAGAGCGAGAGAAGAGGAGAGGTGGAGCATCACAGCCAGGCCAAGGACAACGCAGTGTGTGTGTGTATGGTTGAGGGGGGGGGTAGTGTGTGGTGTGTGGCGTGTGCGGGCGGGGTGCGAACGGGCTGGGCGTGTGTGTGCCAGTATGCGTGCGGTGCGTAGGGTGCGCCTGTGGTTGTGGTGGAGGGGGTCGGCGCAGAGACACAGCTAGGCAAAGGACAAGGCAGTATGTGGGTGGGGGGGGGGGTGCGAGAGAGGTGGGGGGCGGGGTATGTGTGGGGCCTCGGTGTGTGCGGGGCAGGCGGTGTGTGTGGCGTTGGCGGCGGGAGGGGTGTGTGTGTCTACGCATTAGGTGTGTGGGCAGAGACAGAGGAGATGGGGAGAGTCACAGCCAGGCCAAGGACAATGCAGTGTGTGTGTGTGGGGGGGGCGGAGGCGGGGGAGGGGAGGAGTGTGCGGTGTGTGGTGTGTGCGGGCGGGGTGCGAACCGACTGGGTGAGTGTGTGTCTGGGATCGGGATGTGTGTGTGCACTGTGTGCAGGCGGGGTGTGTGTGCGGATCTGCGTGTGGTGGGTGGGGTGCCCCTGTGGGTGTGGGTGTGGGTGTCGGTGTGGCCGGTGTGTGTTTGGGGGGAGGTGGCGCAGAAACAGAGGCCCAGTGACACAGCTAGGCAAAGGACAAGGCAGTGTGTGTGTGGGGTGGGGGGGGGGGGGAAGGGGGCTTGCGGGAGGGGTGGGGGAGTGGGATGTGTACAGGGGCGTGGTGTGTGCGCTCGTCGCGTGGAATTTATGGGGAGGGGGTGTGTGTGTGTAATTGTGGCGTTGGGGGCGGGGCTGGGTGCGTGTGGCCTCAGCATGTGGTGTGTGGGCAGAGACAGAGGCGAGGCGGAGAGTCACAGCCGGGCCAAGGACTAGGTAGTTGGGGGGGCGGGGGGGGGGGGGAATTGGGGGAGTTTGTGGTGTGTGGCGTCTGCCGGCGGGCTGGGTGTGGGTGTGCCTGGGTACGGGATGTGTGGGTGCGCGGTGTGCAGGCCGAGTGTGTGCGCGGGTATGCGTGTGGTGTGTAGGGTGCCGCTGTGGGTGTGGGTGTGGGTGTGGGTGTGGCCTGTGGGTGCGAGGGGTGGTGGCGCAGAGACAGAGGACCAGAGACACTGCTAGGCAAAGGACAAGGCAGTGTGTGTGTGGGTGGGGGGGTGCGAGAGAGGTGGGGGGCGGGGTATGTGTGGGGCCTCGGTGTGTGCGGGGGTTGGGGTGTTTATGGGCAGGCGGTGTGTGTGGCGTTGGCGGCGGGAGGGGTGCGTGTGTCTACGCATTAGGTGTGTGGGCAGAGACAGAGGAGATGGGGAGAGTCACAGCCGGGCCAAGGACAACGTAGTGGGGGGGGCTGGGGGGGGGATTGGGGGAGTTTGTGGTGTGTGGTGTGTGGCGGCGGGCTGGGTGTGGGTGTGTCTGGGTACGGGATGTGTGCGTGCGCGGTGTGCAGGCGGGGTGTGTGTGCGGGTATGCGTGTGGTGTGTAGGGTGCACCTGTGGTTGTGAGTGTCCCGGGGGGGGGGGGGGCAGGCGTGGCACAGAGACACAGCTAGGCAAAGGACAAGGCAGTGTGTGTGTGTGTGTGTGTGTGTGTGTGTGTGTGTGTGTGTGTGTGTGTGTGTGTGTGTGTGTGTGTGTGAGTGAGGTGGGGCGGGGGTGCGGGAGAGGTGGACGGGCGGGGTTCATAATCTGAAAGGTGAAAGGCACAGGGACGCACAGATGGACGCATTCAGGCACGCACCCACCCACGCACACAAAGCACGCAAGCGCGCACCCAGGCACCAGCGCACGCACCCAGGAACACAAAGGGCCGGCCCCCGCGCCCCCCGCCCGCGCGCGCCCCCCCGCCCGCCCAGCCCCCCGCCCGCGCGCGCCCCCCCGCCCGCCCAGCCCCCCACCCGCGCGCGCCCGCCCGCCCGCCCAGCCCCCCACCCGCGCGCCCGCCCGCCCACGCTCTCGCCAACCCACGCACCCACCGAGCCAGCCGCCCGCCCACGCACGGGCAGACGGGCAG
>NW_027184714.1:0-22844 GCF_032405125.1 Capricornis sumatraensis | reverse complement strand
AAGCAGGGAAAGGATCCCTCATCTCGAGCTCCGAGGGGGAAACGGGGCTCCTCTGGATGTGGGCGGGACCATCGTGCTTCCTCTCTAGTGGAGACGGGTATTGCCGGGGTCCAGCCCCGGTGGATCCAGGGAATTCGAAGGGTGGACGGCGTTGGCGTGGAAAGACTTGTTTATTTATTAATATAAGATTAGATTAAGAAACTGTAGTGCAGTAGGAAGATTAAGTGGAGAAAGAGGGCTGAATAGCTTGGTTTACGCGGAAGACCAATAAAATTCCAGACAAGGAATTTGCACCATCTACGTTGGGCCACCGGTGCCCGCTTGAATATCTAAGGGTGCCTCGCCTTAAGCTCCCTTTCTCGCGGATCTTAATAACCAGGGCAAATAAGTAGACCTGGCGAGCCTCCGCGCCCCAGATGGAAATTCAGCCTGAAATTAAAGTAAAGAGCAGAGGGAAGAAAAGGGAGAGAAAAAGAGAGAGAGAGAGAGACAGGGGGGGAGCCATATTCCCAAGACACCAGGCCGAGACTAGTCCGAGAAACTGGTCTGAGAATCTGGTCCCGTCCTTTATTGTTCAGAAGGCCTTTTATACTTTTGATAAAACATGGAGATCAATGGGTAACACAAAGTTATGCAGCGTTAGCAGTCCAGACTCTTATCAAAACCAGGCTTTTCTCTCTGCATACCTAATTGTATACACAAGTCTTAGGTAATTTACATCATCTTCCAACCAAAAGGGCCAATTAACATTTTACAGCCTTTTTTCTGATAAGGGTTTGTCAACCACAAGACTTATTTGTGTTGATCTTCCCAAGGTCTGGTGCCACTCTCGGAAAGCACTAAAGAAAGTTACATTCTTAGACAGCAAGGATACAGCAACTTATAACAAGTAGAGGGAGTGCAGTGATTTATAGCAAAAGAGAAGCAATTAACTCAAAAGTCTAGTGTTGCTAACATCAAAACTACTATGTATCTTTTTCTACATCCTGCTTACATTAACATCCTTCCAGGTGCCTAAAAGATAAAGAATAAGGAGGTCTGGCAGCAATCCTTGAGTCAACAGTGAAAACCCTCTACCAATATAATTTTTAACTCTTTAGAAAAGGCTCTGTATCTTTAAGATGCTTTTAAGCTTTGTGCCTCCCGCGGTTGGGGGGCTGTAAGCAATTCACAAGCTGTAAGCTTTGTGCCTCTCGCGGTTGGGGGGCTGTAAGCAATTCACAAGCTGTAAGAGGTCTGGGGAACCTGTTAGGCAGACTAGAGAGCTATCAGAGGGGTTTAACTGAAACATCCCTTTCAAATGCAGAAGACTAAAACCCTGAATTGACTTTTTTCCAGAGAATATCAGAAAAGTGGAAAAGCAGAGCACAAAAGCCGGCAGATTTTTGCTGGGGTACATGCTTAGGAATATCCAGAGGGGTCCCTGAAGTCTGAGCACGCCTTGCGTATGTCAGCTTCCTTCCTCATGACCTTGTCACGGGCGGGATTCCTCACACTGGCTTCCGGCAACTCCCCCTTCTTTATTAGTTTTTTAAAAAAATTAGGTGCAGTTCAGTCGCGAGATTCCGAATGCTCTGCCGAAGAGTCCTGACAACACAAGGAAGCACGATTACAAGGAGCAGGATTATGGCACCCACAGCAGCATAGCTAGAGACAGTAGTCAGAAGAGTTTTTCCAGAAATGAAGTCAGAGAAGGTGTGGAAAAAGTCATTGGCTTCTCCTGCGGCGGTAAAATCTAATCGGGAGTGTTCCAAGGTCTGAATCTGATTATGAAGTTTCCCTAAATCTAAACTAATATCTGAGCTGTTCCAGACACCTAAAATATGATTTTTGACCCTCTCCCATTTAAAATCTGTCTCATTTACTTTCAGGGATGTAACACATATCCACCGGTAATCGGCATGACATGAAAGAGCCAATTTCATTTTCAGACTCTGTAATTCATTCCCAATATGCATTACTGCTTCTTCTAAGGCATCAATCCTTATTTCTAGCTTCCTATCTATAATTTCCTGGGTTGCCAGCGTTAGAGAAACATTTTTGGATACGGTGTCAACATATTGGGCAGTATACACTTGTTGAGACAATGATAATGCCGCCACAGTAACAGAAGTAATTGCGGTTATCAAAGCTGATATTCCCAAAACAAGTAAGCCCACAAACCGTCGTGTTCGCATTAAATCTTGTAGCTGTTGCAGTACAGCTAGGCCATGGTTATCATACCAATACGTGGCTACAGTTACAGGTACCATGAGATAGGGCGGACGTTTTAAAACCATGAAAGAGCAAACTTTATATTGAGGAGTTAAACAGGATGAAAGCATACATTGTTCACAAGACACTACATGGGGTCCACCTGTATAATTCAATTGTATGTTAAGTCTTTCAGAATCATTAGTGAAAAGAAAAACATAAGGAGAGGGTAGACAAGCTAAAATAGAGTAAATAGAGGTATTTTTTGGTCGGATTAAAATAATAGGGGCGGTAGCCGCAAGGGCTCTCCAAATTTCTGGCTGCCAAAAGGTTTTACCTCTAGTTATATAAGACAGCATAGGGGGAACAAATTGGTTATGATGCCGTCTGGTGGCAACTAACGGCCAAGAAATTGAATATTCTTTCCAATTATCCAATCTATTGATAAAGTCATCGTCAGACTCAGGGTCTTGACCTGGATTTGGGTTGCTCCAGTCCTGAATCGCACAATTTCTTCCTCCCGGCATATTGTAATCTACTCTCGAATTATAAATACAAGATTTCCAAATCGGATATCCTGAATGATCATCTATAGTTTTCCAAATAACATCTGAGGGAGCAACATCATCACAATTTGGATATTCTGATGGAGTTTTGAGAGACAAAGACTTATAGGGGCCAAGGACCCCAGGCATACGGGCTCGTAATATCCAAGCAGACCGATCCCCTATAGATGCAAATTTAGAGGTTGGGGAATCTGTCATAACTGCTTTTGTGGAGGCTCCAACGCATCCTGTCTTGGTAAAGAAGTCTCCTGTAAGGCCAGGAGGAAAATTAAAGCAGACAGGAAAATCATCTGCTAGTCCTTTAAAGGTATAATTGAAATTAATAGGGTATTGGTCTTTTGTATAGGAAGTATAAGATCCTCCCAAAAGGCGAGGCTGGTCTGTACTAACTCGTATGGGGTCACTGTTCCAAGTAACAACTTGGAAAGTTGGAGGATCCGGGAGAAACGCCCAATATTTGGTTGGAATGGGAGCAGCGCTTACCTGGCAAGAGAGCAAGGCAAGCATGGCAATAAACACCTTTTCAGGAGAGACTGACGATCCCTGTAGGGTAGCTATCCCCTGTGCCTGGCGACAGAGAGCTTTAATCTGTCCCCAGGTGGGCAAGGAGGCTTGTTGGGTTGACTGAGCTGGGCGTCCTAATGGATTCCTGCGAGGCAAAAAATCAGGGGGTGCAATATCCTGTATCTGAAGTCGTGACATCTGTCCAGTGGGTGGCTCCGATCCGCGCCTATCCGGGATCTCCAATGTCAGCTGTCCTGGGGTCAGCAGCGTTTCCCGTGCTGGCGGAGGGAGCGGGGGAAGAGGGAGTTTCTTCCTTTTTAGAGATCGCGGTGGCGGGGGATTCTGGTATCCGGGGAGCTGAGACATGGCGAATTAGTCTGTCTGGAACCCAAATCGGAGCGTCCGCGTCCTGTGGAAAAACACAAGCATACCCTCGCCCATTGGTTAATAAGGGGTCAGGACCTTTCCATTGTCCGGAAAGAAGGTCCCTCCATTTTACTAATGGTTTTGCATTCAATTGCTCTGGGCACCAATGGCGAAGCATTGCAGTGTTTCCGGATGAATCAGCATTTAAGTTATTTATTACGAAAAGAGCATGTTGCAAAATCTGATGGGGGGAACTATATTTAAATTCCCCTTCTTTTAGTTTTTGAATATGGATTTTCAGTGTTTGATGTGCTCTTTCCACAATGGCTTGTCCTTGTGGGTTATAAGGGATGCCGGTGTTATGTTTAATTTGAAATCTTGTACAGAATTGCTGAAAAGATTTAGAAGTGTAAGCAGGAGCATTATCAGTTTTTAAAGCTTTTGGCAAGCCCAGATAGGAAAAGCATGTAAAAAGATGTTGTATTACATCTTTAACTGCTTCCCCTGTACGAGCAGTGGCAATAATAACATGAGAGAAGGTATCTACAGTTACATGAACAAAAGACAGTTTTCCAAATGAAGAGACATGGGTTACATCCATTTGCCAGAGTGCATTAGGTTTGAGACCGCGAGGGTTAACTCCCAGAGGCAAAGCATTCACGGTAGTAGGACAATGTGAACAAGAACGAACAATCTCTCGGGCAGATTCTCGAGGAATTTGAAACTGGTATCATAAGGCAGTGGCATTTTGGTGATGAAGTGAGTGAGAAGCTCGAGCTTCTTCAAAAACAGAAGCCACTGAAATCCTGGTTAACGAATCTGCCAATTCATTGAGAGCATTTAAAGGGCCAGGCAGGCCGGAATGAGCCCGAATGTGGCCGATAAAGAACGCCCGATTTCTTTTCCATATTTGCTGCTGCAGTTTAGTTAACAAATGGAAGATAGCAGTTTTGTTTTCAGGCAAAACTGCAGTCTCAATGTGTGGAAACAGCCTGACCACATACTGAGAGTCAGAATAAAGGTTAAATTCTTTCTCCGCAAACATAACAAAGGCCTCAATAACAGCTGTGATTTCAGCCCTTTGAGCTGAAGTTTCTTGTGTTTCCAAAAGTTTTTGATGATCTCTTGTGACTATAGAGGCTCTACCGTTAGCCGATCCATCAGTAAAGACTACCTGAGCATCTGAAATAGGGAACTGTTTACACCGGACAGGAAAAATAACTGGATGGTTAGACATAAAATTTAGTAAAACATGCGAGGGTAAATGATGCAAAATTTGACCACAGTAATTCCCTATGGCAATCTGCCAGTCTTCATCAAACATTAAAAGAGCATCAAGCTGCTCCTTATTATATGGAATTACAATCTCTGATGGCTCTTTACCAAACAATTCAATGCTCCGCTTCCTTCCTTTTAGCATTAATGTGGCAATTAAACCAGGATAAGAAGCCACGACTTTTTTAGCTTGGGTAGGAAGATGGATCCATTCTAAAGGGCCGCGTTGCCACAGAACTCCCGTAGGCGCCGTTGGAGTAGCTAGGCAAAGGAACTGCCACGTCATCGTCAAATCAATTCTTTTTACATAGCTATTTGATAAGGCTGCTTCTACTTTGCCTAGGGCTTCTTGAGCCTCAGCTGTTAATTGTCTTTTTGAGGTTGGATCAGGATCCCCGCGTAAAGTGTTAAAAAGAGGTTTTAATTCGGCAGTGGTTAATTTTAAATATGGTCTAATCCAATTAATATCACCTAAGAGTTTTTGATAATCATTTAAAGTAATAAGATGGTCTTTTCTCAATTGCAGCGGGGTATGAGTCACCGTTTCCGAATTTATGACTCTTCCTAAGTAAGTTATGGGCGGATTGATTTGAATTTTTTCTGGGGCAATTTTTAGGCCTCTGTCTGTCAATGCCTGGGTCAGGTCCTGGAGCACAGTCTGCAGGTGAACTCTATCAGGATGAGCTATTAAAATATCATCCATATAGTGAATCATATACACGTGTTCATATTTAGCCCTAGTATCTTCTAGAGCGGCATTAACAAATTTTTGGCATAAAGTAGGGCTATTTTTCATTCCCTGAGGCAGAACCTTCCACTGAAACCGTAAATAAGGCTGTTTAAGATTTTCTGATGGCAGACTAAAGGCAAATCGCTTTTTATCCTCAGGATTTAAGGGAATAGTGAAAAAACAATCTTGTAAATCAATAACAATTATATTATATCCCTCTGGAACGGCTACTGGGGAAGGGAGCCCAGGCTGTAAGGCCCCCATGTCCTCCATGGTGGCATTAATAGCTCTCAAATCCTGTAAAAGTCGCCATTTACCAGATTTTTTCTTAATGACAAAAATAGGAGTGTTCCAGGGGCTATTGGAGGGCTCAATATGTCCCAATTCTAATTGTTCAAAGATTAATGCTTTAGCTGCCAATAATTTTTCCTTATGCAGAGGCCACTGTTCTACCCACACCGGATCTTGAGATTTCCATGTGATGGGGTCGGCAGCAAAAACAATGGCCTCAATTATAAATTTGGATATCCCAATCCAGCACGTAGCTTGCGAGGAGTTGGGCAAATTGGCTCAATTATTCCTGTCTGTTGTTTACCCAATCCTTTTGATGGATCATAGCCCATCTGCAACATCTGAGAGGTCACTTTATCATCAGGGCTAAAAAGTAACACTCCCATTTGAGATAGCACGTCCCTCCCCCACAGGGTAAGGGGGAGCGAAGGAACGACATAAGGTTGGAAAGTTCCACGGGTATCCTCAAATTGCCAATCTAAAATTTTTGCACTTTTGGCTATTGTGGGGGCTCTTCCTATCCCCACCAAGTTATTTTCAGTAGTATGTGTGGGCCAGGAGCTGGGCCAGTCTTTTCCTGAAATGCAAGAAACATCTGCTCCTGTGTCTAATAACCCCACAATAGACTTGCCATTAATCAGGATAGTCTTCATAGGACGTTTCTGAGTAATTTCTGTTATCCAAAAAACCATATCACTAGACCCAAATCCTTTATCCTGCCTTTCATTTTGAGTAGCTGTGCGCCCAATTGCAGTGTGGTAAGGCAAAAGCAAAAGTTGGGCTATTCTTTGTCCCTGATGTATTTGGAAAGTTTTAGTTGGGGGTGAAATCATTATCTGGATTTCTCCTGTATAATCTGAGTCAATTACTCCAGGGATGATTGTGAGACCTTGCATAGCTAAGGAACTTCTGCCTAGTATAATTCCTACTAAACCTGTTGGTAATGGGCCTTTAACTCCTGTAGGTATTTTTACAGTGGGGCTATCTGGTGTTAATATTGCTGAGGTGGTGGAACTGAGGTCCAGTCCTGCGCTGCCTGGGGTTGCTCTGATGAGTTCTGCGATGGGACGAAGGGAATGAATGGGTTCAGTGAGGCTGCCCCAATTGTTGTCGGGGCCTGAGGCTGGCCCCTCAATCCGTTTCCCGACTGCTGGTCGGGGCCCAAAAAGGCTCCATTTCTATGGAATTGTGACCTACATTCTTTTGCCCAGTGATATCCTTTTTGACAACGAGGGCAGAGAGATCTAGGGAGATTAGTAGGCACAGCCGGGGAGGGAGAATTCGGCAGAGAAGAACCGGCTGCTTTTTGGGGACAAGCTCACATAAGGTGCCCTTCCCGTCCGCAAGAGAAGCAGGCCTTGGATAAACCAATATTCTGGCCTGGACTACTGGAATGACTCTTTGACGGGTTATTTCTATTTGTAAAAAAGGACTGTACTGCCTGCTGGTAAGAATTTCCCTTTATGGCTGCAGCTATGGCAACGCCCTGCATCATCGCTGGTCCTACATCTGCACATTGCCTGATATAATCTATTATTTCCCCAGTTTTTTTAATAGGACGTAAAATGGCCTGGCAGGTAGAATTAGCATTTTCAAATGCCAGTTGTTTTATCAATATACTAGCTGCCTCAGTGTTGGAAATTACTCTGTTGACTGCCTCTGCAAGTCTTGATATAAAGTCTTCATATGGCTCTTCTGGTTTTTGTTTAACATTTGAGAAGGAAGAGGTAGATTCTTTCCCTTCAGGCAACAAACGCCAAGCCCCAAGGGCGCAGGCGGTTACTTGATCTAAAGTGGTTTTATCTAATCCCATTTGATCTCTAAGTGTTCCAAAATCATTAGTCCCTGCCAACATATTTTTTATAATATATCTTGGGCCATATTTTTGGTTAGCATCAGCCTGTTTTTGGGCTAGATCTTCATATTCAGTTCTCCAAAGTACATATTGACCTCCAGACAGACAAGCTTTAGCGACTGTCTTCCAGTCATGGGGTGTCATCCATCTGCCCGCTAAAGCTTCCACCAATGATACAGTGTACGGGGCTTTAGGCCCATACAAAGCACAAGCCTGTTTGAGTTCTTTAATCATTTTCATTGGAATGGGTTCCCAGTGGGGGGCTGTTCTCCCACCACTTCCACCAAATATTATGGGGAAACAAGCCTCAAGGTGGGGATCAAGTTCATCATCTGGGCTAGAGAAAACTCTTCTTCGGGGAGCTTCTAGTGGAGGCCCCTCACCCTTATAGGGAGGGGGGGGCAAGGGGTGTCCTATGTCACTTTCTTCGTACTTTGGGAATTTTTTATCCGTTCTGTGTTTAGGTCTTACGGATGTTTTATCTGGGGAATCTGGCCTTAAACTCTCAGGTGCATATAATCTGATGGGGGACATTTGTCTTGAGCCTCTGGAAGCAGAAGGCTTAATTAAGGAAATTTCTCTTGAATTTGTGGAAGCAGGTGGTCTGGTTGGGGAAGTTTTTATTAAGCTCTTTGGAGCAGATAATCTAATTGGAGAAGTTTCTCTTAAACTCCTTGGAGCATCTTTATTTAATAAAGACCAGTCCTCATCAGAATGATCTTGACTTACTTCCTCTTCCAAATCTTCCTCATCTGAAAGCTGCTCTTTTTTGTCATCTCTATCTATTACCTTTTCTTGGGCAGTCATTGCAGCTATCATTTGACTCAACTGCCGATAGTTAGGTGTAGCCTCCTTTTCATCACTCTCCTCTTCGATAGATACCTTTTTCTCTGCACTTTCCTCTTTAAGATGTACCTTTTCAGATTCAGGGGCAGGGTCTAAAGCGTCCCTAATTATATTCCATAAGGAAAAGGCGTCAGTAGGCACCTTTTGTGAGCCATGTTCAGCATGGTAAGTTTTTAGTTGTTTTCCTACTCTCTCCCAGGTGTCTAAGTTAACAGTGCCTTCTTCTGGAAACCAGGGACACTGTTCTTGTACAAAGGAAAAAAATGAATGAATATTGGATTTTTTAACTTTAATTCCTCGTTTAGTTAGTAACTGCAAGATTACTCCTGTAAAAAGCTGTCTTTCTTTTGATTCACTGTTACCCATGTCAGAAAATTAAGTCTTATAGAAAAGTCTACCTCAACAAAAAGGTTTTACCTTTGGCGAGGGGGGTTTTGTTTTCAACCCTAAGATAGCAGGTTTCTTTTCAACCTCTAGAGCACCAGGTTTCTCTTAAACCCTTGAACACTTCCCACTCCTCCTCACCCTGTCTATCCTACAGGGGGGTCCGCGGCACCCTGAGTGGGGTCCTAGCCGTCCCGAACACTCAACACTGGGGGAGTACCCGAAAGTACTCCGGGGGGAGTGATTAAGTCACTCCGGGGGGGAGCAACAGAGAGTGCTCCGGGGGGAGCAACAGAGAGTGCTCCGGGGGGAGCTACAGAGAGTGCTCCGGGGGGAGCTTTTGCTCCGAGGAACCTACCTTCGAATAGCCTGTTCCGGGCGCCACTTGCCGGGGTCCAGCCCCGGTGGATCCAGGGAATTCGAAGGGTGGACGGCGTTGGCGTGGAAAGACTTGTTTATTTATTAATATAAGATTAGATTAAGAAACTGTAGTGCAGTAGGAAGATTAAGTGGAGAAAGAGGGCTGAATAGCTTGGTTTACGCGGAAGACCAATAAAATTCCAGACAAGGAATTTGCACCATCTACGTTGGGCCACCGGTGCCCGCTTGAATATCTAAGGGTGCCTCGCCTTAAGCTCCCTTTCTCGCGGATCTTAATAACCAGGGCAAATAAGTAGACCTGGCGAGCCTCCGCGCCCCAGATGGAAATTCAGCCTGAAATTAAAGTAAAGAGCAGAGGGAAGAAAAGGGAGAGAAAAAGAGAGAGAGAGAGAGACAGGGGGGGAGCCAGATTCCCAAGACACCAGGCCGAGACTAGTCCGAGAAACTGGTCTGAGAATCTGGTCCCGTCCTTTATTGTTCAGAAGGCCTTTTATACTTTTGATAAAACATGGAGATCAATGGGTAACACAAAGTTATGCAGCGTTAGCAGTCCAGACTCTTATCAAAACCAGGCTTTTCTCTCTGCATACCTAATTGTATACACAAGTCTTAGGTAATTTACATCATCTTCCAACCAAAAGGGCCAATTAACATTTTACAGCCTTTTTTCTGATAAGGGTTTGTCAACCACAAGACTTATTTGTGTTGATCTTCCCAAGGTCTGGTGCCACTCTCGGAAAGCACTAAAGAAAGTTACATTCTTAGACAGCAAGGATACAGCAACTTATAACAAGTAGAGGGAGTGCAGTGATTTATAGCAAAAGAGAAGCAATTAACTCAAAAGTCTAGTGTTGCTAACATCAAAACTACTATGTATCTTTTTCTACATCCTGCTTACATTAACATCCTTCCAGGTGCCTAAAAGATAAAGAATAAGGAGGTCTGGCAGCAATCCTTGAGTCAACAGTGAAAACCCTCTACCAATATAATTTTTAACTCTTTAGAAAAGGCTCTGTATCTTTAAGATGCTTTTAAGCTTTGTGCCTCCCGCGGTTGGGGGGCTGTAAGCAATTCACAAGCTGTAAGCTTTGTGCCTCTCGCGGTTGGGGGGCTGTAAGCAATTCACAAGCTGTAAGAGGTCTGGGGAACTTGTTAGGCAGACTAGAGAGCTATCAGAGGGGTTTAACTGAAACATCCCTTTCAAATGCAGAAGACTAAAACCCTGAATTGACTTTTTTCCAGAGAATATCAGAAAAGTGGAAAAGCAGAGCACAAAAGCCAGCAGATTTTTGCTGGGGTACATGCTTAGGAATATCCAGAGGGGTCCCTGAAGTCTGAGCACGCCTTGCGTATGTCAGCTTCCTTCCTAATGACCTTGTCACGGGCGGGATTCCTCACACTGGCTTCCGGCAGGGTATGGTGGTGAACTTCTTGAGTTGCAGCAAGGCTGTGAAAGACCCTTTCGAAGTTCCAGAGGTAAGGTGTCATTAGTCTCCAGACGCCTCATCGGAAATAGGCCTCATCTCGCCTGGAAGGGAGAACTTCCTGGATTTTCTCGAGTTGCGGCAGGTGTTCTCGAGTTACGACGGGGACCTCAGGGACCCGCCCTGGTGGCCTCAGGAGAGGCCAGTCCCTATGCGAGTTGCTAGGGGGCCTCTCGGGATTCCTCTCCCGTCGATACCGGGGCCAAAAACCTTGTGTGGAGTCAGGGCCGGAACCGAGGATTCCTCTCAGGGGCTGACATGGATCTTTGGGTACTTCTGGAGTCTCCCCAGGGGAGTCAGGCCTCGTCTCGAGTGGGGGCATGCACGTGCACTTTCCTTCCAGGCTGTAGCAGCAATGTCACGCTACCTGTCGCGTGGATCAAATGATCTGTGGTTTTCCCTCGAGGCTTTCCCACAGGGCTGTCCCACGTGCCACCGTGGTGTGAGTCGATCCTCGGCGTGAAAGATGAGCCAGTGCAGGGCAAAGAGGTTCCTCTGGAATGGACTGAGACATCTGGGGGACTCTTGGAATGGTGGTACGACCATGGAGTTCCTCTCGCCTTTCCTGTTGAGAGTGCCTCCTCTTGAGATGCGACGGGAACGCCGGGAATATTTTCCCGTTGAAAGCAGGGAAAGGATCCCTCATCTCGAGCTACGAGGGGGAAACGGGGCTCCTCTGGATGTGGGCGGGACCATCGTGCTTTCTCTCGAGTGGAGACGGGTATGGCGGTGAACTTCTTGAGTTGCAGCAAGGGTGTGAAAGACCCTTTCGAAGTTCCAGAGGTTAGGTGTCATTAGTCTCCAGACGCCTCATCGGAAATAGGCCTCATCTCGCCTGGAAGGGAGAACTTCCATGATTTTCTCGAGTTGCGGCAGGTGTTCTCGAGTTACGACCGGGACCTCAGGGATCCGCCCTGTTGGCCTCAGGAGAGGCCAGTCCCTATGCGTGTTGCTAGGGGGCCCCTCGGGATTCCTCTCCCGTCGATACCGGGGCCAAAAACCTTGTGTGGAGACAGGGCTGGAACCGAGGATTCCTCTCAGGGACTGATATGGATCTTTGGGTAATTCTGGAGTCTCGCCAGGGGAGACAGGCCTCGTCTCGTGTGGGGGCATGCACGTGCACTTTCCTTCCAGGCTGTAGCAGCAATGTCACGCTTCACGTCGCGTGGATCAAAGGATCTGTGGTTTTCCCTCGAGGCTTTCCCTCGAGGCTTTCCCACAGGGCTGTACCACGTGACACCGTGGTGTGAGTCGATTCTCGGCGTGAAAAATGAGCCAGTGCAGGGCAAAGAGGTTCCTCTGGAATGGACTGAGACATCTGGGGGACTCTTGGAATGGTGGTACGACCATGGAGTTCCTCTCGCCTTTCCTGTTGAGAGTGCCTCCTCTTGAGATGCGACGGGAACGCCGGGAATTCTTTCCCGTTGAAAGGAGGGAAAGGATCCCTCATCTCGAGCTACGAGGGGGAAACGGGGCTCCTCTGGATGTGGGCGGGACCATCGTGCTTTCTCTCGAGTGGAGACGGGTATGGCGGTGAACTTCTTGAGTTGCAGCAAGGGTGTGAAAGACCCTTTCGAAGTTCCAGAGGTTAGGTGTCATTAGTCTCCAGACGCCTCATCGGAAATAGGCCTCATCTCGCCTGGAAGGGAGAACTTCCTGGATTTTCTCGAGTTGCGGCAGGTGTTCTCGAGTTACGACGGGGACCTCAGGGACCCGCCCTGGTGGCCTCAGGAGAGGCCAGTCCCCATGCGAGTTGCTAGGGGGCCTCTCGGGATTCCTCTCCCGTCGATACCGGGGCCAAAAAGCTTGTGTGGAGTCAGGGCCGGAACCGAGGATTCCTCTCAGGGGCTGACATGGATCTTTGGGTACTTCTGGAGTCTCCCCAGGGGAGTCAGGCCTCGTCTCGAGTGGGGGCATGCACGTGCGCTTTCCTTCCAGGCTGTAGCAGCAATGTCACGCTTCCCGTCGCGTGGATCAAAGGATCTGTGGTTTTCCCTCGAGGCTTTCCCTCGAGGCTTTCCCACAGGGCTGTCCCACGTGCCACCGTGTTGTGAGTCGATCCTCGGCTTGAAAGATGAGCCAGTGCAGGGCAAAGAGGTTCCTCTGGAATGGACTGAGACATCTGGGGGACTCTTGGAATGGTGGTACGACCATGGAGTTCCTCTCGCCTTTCCTGTTGAGAGTGCCTCCTCTTGAGATGCGACGGGAACGCCGGGAATACTTTCCCGTTGAAAGCAGGGAAAGGATCCCTCATCTCGAGCTACGAGGGGGAAACGGGGCTCCTCTGGATGTGGGCGGGACCATCGTGCTTCCTCTCGAGTGGAGACGGGTATGGCGGTGAACTTCTTGAGTTGCAGCAAGGGTGTGAAAGACCCTTTCGAAGTTCCAGAGGTTAGGTGTCATTAGTCTCCAGACGCCTCATCGGAAATAGGCCTCATCTCGCCTGGAAGGGAGAACTTCCTGGATTTTAACGAGTTGCGGCAGGTGTTCTCGAGTTACGACGGGGACCTCAGGGACCCGCCCTGGTGGCCTCAGGAGAGGCCAGTCCCCATGCGAGTTGCTAGGGGGCCTCTCGGGATTCCTCTCCCGTCGATACCGGGGCCAATAACCTTGTGTGGAGTCAGGGCCGGAACCGAGGATTCCTCTCAGGGGCTGACATGGATCTTTGGGTACTTCTGGAGTCTCCCCAGGGGAGTCAGGCCTCGTTTCGAGTGGGGGCATGCACGTGTGATTTCCTTCCAGGCTGTAGCAGCAATGTCACGCTTCCCGTCGCGTGGATCAAAGGATCTGTGGTTTTCCCTCGAGGCTTTCCCACAGGGCTGTCGCACGTGCCACCGTGGTGTGAGTCGATCCTCGGCGTGAAAGATGAGCCAGTGCAGGGCAAAGAGGTTCCTCTGGAATGGACTGAGACATCTGGGGGACTCTTGGAATGGTGGTACGACCATGGAGTTCCTCTCGCCTTTCCTGTTGAGAGTGCCTCCTCTTGAGATGCGACGGGAACGCCGGGAATTCTTTCCCGTTGAAAGCAGGGAAAGGATCCCTCATCTCGAGCTACGAGGGGGAAACGGGGCTCCTCTGGATGTGGGCGGGACCATCGTGCTTCCTCTCGAGTGGAGACGGGTATGGCGGTGAACTTCTTGAGTTGCAGCAAGGGTGTGAAAGACCCTTTCGAAGTTCCAGAGGTTAGGTGTCATTAGTCTCCAGACGCCTCATCGGAAATAGGCCTAATCTCGCCTGGAAGGGAGAACTTCCTGGATTTTCTCGAGTTGCGGCAGCTGTTCTGGAGTTACGACGGGGACCTCAGGGACCCGCACTGGTGGCCTCAGGAGAGGCCAGTCCCCATGCGAGTTGCTAGGGGGCCTCTCGGGATTCCTCTCCCGTCGATACCGGGGCCAAAAACTTTGTGTGGAGTCAGGGCCGGAACCGAGGATTCCTCTCAGGGGCTGACATGGATCTTTGGGTACTTCTGGAGTCTCCACAGGGGAGTCAGGCCTCGTCTCGAGTGGGGGCATGCACGTGCGCCTTCCTTCCAGGCTGTAGCAGCAATGTCACGCTTCCCTTCGCGTGGATCAAAGGATCTGTGGTTTTCCCTCGAGGCTTTCTATCGAGGCTTTCCCACAGGGCTGTCCCACGTGCCAACGTGGTGTGAGTCGATCCTGGCGTGAAAGATGAGCCAGTGCAGGGCAAAGAGGTTCCGCTGGAATGGACTGAGACATCTGGGGGACTCTTGGAATGGTGGTACGACCTTGGAGTTCCTCTCGCCTTTCCTGTTGAGAATGCCTCCTTCTGAGATGCGACGGGAACGCCGGGAATTCTTTCCCGTTGAAAGCAGGGAAAGGATCCCTCATCTCGAGCTACGAGGGGGAAACGGGGCTCCTCTGGATGTGGGCGGGACCATCGTGCTTCCTCTCGAGTGGAGACGGGTATGGCGGTGAACTTCTTGAGTTGCAGCAAGGGTGTGAAAGACCCTTTCGAAGTTCCAGAGGTTAGGTGTCATTAGTCTCCAGACGCCTCATCGGAAATAGGCCTCATCTCGCCTGGAAGGGAGAACTTCCTGGATTTTCTCGAGTTGCGGCAGGTGTTCTCGAGTTACGACGGGGACCTCAGGGACCCGCCCTGGTGGCCTCAGGAGAGGCCAGTCCCCATGCGAATTGCTAGGGGGCCTCTCGGGATTCCTCTCCCGTCGATACCGGGGCCAAAAACCTTGTGTGGAGTCAGGGCCGGAACCGAGGATTCCTCTCAGGGTCTGATATGGATCTTAGGGTACTTCTGGAGTCTCCACAGGGGAGTCAGGCCTCGTCTCGAGTGGGGGCATGCACGTGCGCTTTCCTTCCAGGCTGTAGCAGCAATGTCACGCTTCCCTTCGCGTGGATCAAAGGATCTGTGGTTTCCCTCGAGGCTTTCCCTCGAGGCTATCCCACAGGGCTGTCCCACGTGCCACCGTGGTGTGAGTCGATCCTGGCGTGAAAGATGAGCCAGTGCAGGGTACAGAGTTTCCGCTGGAATGGACTGAGACATCTGCGCGACTCTTGGAATGGTGGTACGACCATGGAGTTCCTCTCGCCTTTCCTGTTGAGAGTGCCTCCTTTTGAGATGCGACGGGAACGCCGGGAATTCTTTCCCGTTGAAAGAAGGGAAAGGATCGCTCATCTCGAGCTACGAGGGGGAAACGGGGCTCCTCTGGATGTGGGCGGGACCATCGTGCTTCCTCTCGAGTGGAGACGGGTATGGCGGTGAACTTCTTGAGTTGCAGCAAGGGTGTGAAAGACCCTTTCGAAGTTCCAGAGGTTAGGTGTCATTAGTCTCCAGACGCCTCATCGGAAATAGGCCTCATCTCGCCTGGAAGGGAGAACTTCCTGGATTTTCTCGAGTTGCGGCAGGTGCTCTCGAGTTACGACGGGGACCTCAGGGACCCGCCCTGGTGGCCTCAGGAGAGGCCAGTCCCCATGCGAGATGCTAGGGGGCCTCTCGGGATTCCTCTCCCGTCGATACCGGGGCCAAAAACTTTGTGTGGAGTCAGGTCCGGAAACGAGGATTCCTCTCAGGGGCTTACATGGATCTTTGGGTACTTCTGGAGTCTCCACAGGGGAGTCAGGCCTCGTCTCGAGTCGGGGCATGCACGTGCGCTTTCCTTCCAGGCTGTAGCAGCAATGTCACGCTACCCGTCGCGTGGATCAAAGGATCTGTGGTTTTCCCTCGAGGCTTTCCCACAGGGCTGTCGCACGTGCCACCGTGGTGTGAATCGATCCTCGGCGTGAAAGATGAGCCAGTGCAGGGCAAAGAGGTTCCTCTGGAATGGACTGAGACATCTGGGGGACTCTTGGAATGGTGGTACGACCATGGAGTTCCTCTCGCCTTTCCTGTTGAGAGTGCCTCCTCTTGAGATGCGACGGGAACGCCGGGAATTCTTTCCCGTTGAAAGCAGGGAAAGGATCCCACATCTCGAGCTACGATGGGGAAACGGGGCTCCTCTGGATGTGGGCGGGACCATCGTGTTTCCTCTCGAGTGGAGACGGGTATGGCGGTGAAATTCTTGAGTTGCAGCAAGGGTGTGAAAGACCCTTCCGAAGTTCCAGAGGTTTGGTGTCATTAGTCTCCAGATGCATCATCGGAAATAGGCCTCATCTCGCCTGGAATGGTGAACTTCCTGGATTTTCTCGAGTTGCGGCAGGTGTTCTCGAGTTACGACGGGGACCTCAGGGACCCGCCCTGGTGGCCTCAGGAGAGGCCAGTCCCCATGCGAGGTGCTAGGGGGCCTCTCGGGATTCCTCTCCCGTCGATACCGGGGCCAAAAACCTTGTGTGGAGTCAGGGCCGGAACCGAGGATTCCTCTCAGAGGCTGACATGGATCTTTGGGTACTTCTGGAGTCTCCCCAGGGGAGTCAGGCCTCGTCTCGAGTGGGGGCATGCACGTGTGATTTCCTTCCAGGCTGTAGCAGCAATGTCACGCTTCCCGTCGCGTGGATCAAAGGATCTGTTTTTTTCCCTCGAGGCTTTCCCACAGGGCTGTCCCACGTGCCACCGTGGTGTGAGTCGATCCTCGGCGTGAAAGATGAGCCAGTGCAGGGCAAAGAGGTTCCTCTGGAATGGACTGAGACATCTGGGGGACTCTTGGAATGGTGGTACGACCATGGAGTTCCTCTCGCCTTTCCTGTTGAGAGTGCCTCCTCTTGAGATGCGACGGGAACGCCGGGAATTCTTTCCCGTGGAAAGCAGGGAAAGGATCCCTCATCTCGAGCTACGAGGGGGAAACGGGGCTCCTCTGGATGTGGGCGGGACCATCGTGCTTCCTCTCGAGTCGAGACGGGTATGGCGGTGAACTTCTTGAGTTGCAGCAAGGGTGTGAAAGACCCTTTCGAAGTTCCAGAGGTTAGGTGTCATTAGTCTCCAGACGCCTCATCGGAAATAGGCCTCATCTCGCCTGGAAGGGAGAACTTCCTGGATTTTCTCGAGTTGCGGCAGCTGTTCTGGAGTTACGACGGGGACCTCAGGGACCCGCACTGGTGGCCTCAGGAGAGGCCAGTCCCCATGCGAGTTGCTAGGGGGCCTCTCGGGATTCCTCTCCCGTCGATACCGGGGCCAAAAACCTTGTGTGGAGTCAGGGCCGGAACCGAGGATTCCTCTCAGGGGCTGGCATGGATCTTTGGGTACTTCTGGAGTCTCCACAGGGGAGTCAGGCCTCGTCTCGAGTGGGGGCATGCACGTGCGCCTTCCTTCCAGGCTGTAGCAGCAATGTCACGCTTCCCTTCGCGTGGATCAAAGGATCTGTGGTTTTCCCTCGAGGCTTTCCATCGAGGCTTTCCCACAGGGCTGTCCCACGTGCCACCGTGGTGTGAGTCGATCCTGGCGTGAAAGATGAGCCAGTGCAGGGCAAAGAGGTTCCGCTGGAATGGACTGAGACATCTGGGGGACTCTTGGAATGGTGGTACGACCATGGAGTTCCTCTCGCCTTTCCTGTTGAGAATGCCTCCTTTTGAGATGCGACGGGAACGCCGGGAATTCTTTCCCGTTGAAAGCAGGGAAAGGATCCCTCATCTCGAGCTACGAGGGGGAAACGGGGCTCCTCTGGATGTGGGCGGGACCATCGTGCTTCCTCTCCAGTGGAGACGGGTATGGCGGTGAACTTCTTGAGTTGCAGCAAGGGTGTGAAAGACCCTTTCGAAGTTCCAGAGGTTAGGTGTCATTAGTCTCCAGACGCCTCATCGGAAATAGGCCTCATCTCGCCTGGAAGGGAGAACTTCCTGGATTTTCTCGAGTTGCGGCAGCTGTTCTGGAGTTACGACGGGGACCTCAGGGACCCGCACTGGTGGCCTCAGGAGAGGCCAGTCCCCATGCGAGTTGCTAGGGGGCCTCTCGGGATTCCTCTCCCGTCGATACCGGGGCCAAAAACCTTGTGTGGAGTCAGGGCCGGAACCGAGGATTCCTCTCAGGGGCTGGCATGGATCTTTGGGTACTTCTGGAGTCTCCACAGGGGAGTCAGGCCTCGTCTCGAGTGGGGGCATGCACGTGCGCCTTCCTTCCAGGCTGTAGCAGCAATGTCACGCTTCCCTTCGCGTGGATCAAAGGATCTGTGGTTTTCCCTCGAGGCTTTCCATCGAGGCTTTCCCACAGGGCTGTCCCACGTGCCACCGTGGTGTGAGTCGATCCTGGCGTGAAAGATGAGCCAGTGCAGGGCAAAGAGGTTCCGCTGGAATGGACTGAGACATCTGGGGGACTCTTGGAATGGTGGTACGACCATGGAGTTCCTCTCGCCTTTCCTGTTGAGAATGCCTCCTTTTGAGATGCGACGGGAACGCCGGGAATTCTTTCCCGTTGAAAGCAGGGAAAGGATCCCTCATCTCGAGCTACGAGGGGGAAACGGGGCTCCTCTGGATGTGGGCGGGACCATCGTGCTTCCTCTCCAGTGGAGACGGGTATGGCGGTGAACTTCTTGAGTTGCAGCAAGGGTGTGAAAGACCCTTTCGAAGTTCCAGAGGTTAGGTGTCATTAGTCTCCAGACGCCTCATCGGAAATAGGCCTCATCTCGCCTGGAAGGGAGAACTTCCTGGATTTTCTCGAGTTGCGGCAGGTGTTCTCGAGTTACGACGGGGACCTCAGGGACCCGCCCTGGTGGCCTCAGGAGAGGCCAGTCCCCATGCGAGTTGCTAGGGGGCCTCTCGGGATTCCTCTCCCGTCGATACCGGGGCCAAAAACCTTGTGTGGAGTCAGGGCCGGAACCGAGGATTCCTCTCAGGGGCTGACATGGATCTTTGGGTATTTCTGGAGTCTCCCCAGGGGAGTCAGGCCTCGTCTCGAGTGGGGGCATGCACGTGCGCTTTCCTTCCAGGCTGTAGCAGCAATGTCACGCTTCCCGTCGCGTGGATAAAAGGATCTGTGGTTTTCCCTCGAGGCTTTCCCACAGGGCTGTCCCACGTGCCACCGTGGTGTGAGTCGATCCTCGGCGTGAAAGATGAGCCAGTGCAGGGCAAAGAGGTTCCTCTGGAATGGACTGAGACATCTGGGGGACTCTTGGAATGGTGGTACAACCATGGAGTTCCTCTCGCCTTTCCTGTTGAGAGTGCCTCCTCTTGAGATGCGACGGGAACGCTGGCAATTCTTTCCCGTGGAAAGCAGGGAAAGGATCCCTCATCCCGAGCTACGAGGGGGACACGGGGCTCCTCTGGATCTGGGCGGGACCATCGTGCTTCCCTTCGAGTGGAGACGGGTATGGCGGTGAACTTCTTGAGTTGCAGCAAGGGTGTGAAAGACCCTTTCGAAGTTCCAGAGGTTAGGTGTCATTAGTCTCCAGACGCCTCATCGGAAATAGGCCTAATCTCGCCTGGAAGGGAGAACTTCCTGGATTTTCTCGAGTTGCGGCAGGTGTTCTCGAGTTACGACGGGGACCTCAGGGACCCGCCCTGGTGGCCTCAGGAGAGGCCAGTCCCCATGCGAGTTGATAGGGGGCCTCTTGGGGTTCCTCTCCCGTCAATTCCGGGGCCATAAACCTTGTGTGTAGTCAGGGCCGGAACCGAGGATTCCTCTCAGGGGCTGACATGGATCTTTGGGTACTTCTGGAGTCTCCCCAGGGGAGTCAGGCCTCGTCTCGAGTGGGGGCATGCACGTGCGCTTTCCTTCGAGGCTGTAGCAGCAATGTCACGCTTCTTGTGGCGTGGATCAAAGGATCTGTGGTTTTCCCTCGAGGCTTTCCCTCGAGGATTTCCCACAGGGCTGTCCCACGTGCCACCGTGGTGTGAATCGATCCTCGGGGTGAAAGATGAGCCAGTGCAGGGCAAAGAAGTTCCTCTGGAATGGACTGAGACATCTGGGGGACTCTTGGAATGGTGGTACGACCATGGAGTTCCTCTCGCCTTTCCTGTTGAGAGTGCCTCCTCTTGAGATGCGATGGGAACGCCGGGAATTCTTTCCCGTTGAAAGCAGGGAAAGGATCCGTCATCTCGAGCTCCGAGGAGGAAACGGGGCTCCTATAGATGTGGGCGGGACCATCGTGCTTCCTCTCGAGTGGAGACGGGTATGGCGGTGAACTTCTTGAGTTGCAGCAAGGGTGTGAAAGACCCTTTCGAAGTTCCAAACGTTAGGGGTCATTAGTCTCCAGACGCCTCATCGCAAATAGGCCTCATCTCGCCTGGAAGGGAGAACTTCCTGGATTTTCTCGAGTTGCGGCAGGTGTTCTCGAGTTACGACGGGGACCTCAGGGACCCGCCCTGGTGGCCTCAGGAGAGGCCAGTCCCCATGCGAGGTGATAGGGGGCCTCTCGGGATTCCTCTCCCGTCGATACCGGGGCCAAAAACTTTGTGTGGAGTCAGGGCCGGAACCGAGGATTCTTCTCAGGGCTGAGATGGATCTTTGGGTACTTCTGAGGTCTCCCCAGGAGAGTCAGGCCTCGTCTCGAGTGGGGGCATGCACGTGCGCTTTCCTTCCAGGCTGTAGCAGCAATGTCACGCTTCCCGTGGCGTGGATCAAAGGATCTGTGGTTTTCCCTCGAGGCTTTCCCACAGGGCTGTCCCACGTGCCACCGTGGTGTGAGTCGATCCTAGGCGTGAAAGATGAGCCAGTGCAGGGCAAAGAGGTTCCTCTGGAATGGACTGAGACATCTGGGGGACTCTTGGCATGGTGGTACGACCATGGAGTTCCTCTCGCCTTTCCTGTTGAGAGTGCCTCCTCTTGAGATGCGATGGGAACGCTGGGTTCCTGTTGAGAGTGCCTCCTCTTGAGATGCGATGGGAACGCTGGGAATTCTTTCCCGTTGAAAGCAGGGAAAGGATCCCTCATCTCGACCTACGAGGGGGAAACGGGGCTCCTCTGGATGTGGGCGGGACCATCGTGCTTCCTCTCGAGTGGAGACGGGTATGGCGGTGAACTTCTTGAGTTGCAGCAAGGGTGTGAAAGACCCTTTCGAAGTTGCAGAGGTTAGGTGTCATTAGTCTCCAGACGCCTCATCGGAAATAGGCCTCATCTCGCCTGGAAGGGAGAACTTCCTGGATTTTCTCGAGTTGCGGGAGGTGTTCTCGAGTTAAGACGGGGACCTCAGGGACCCGTCCTGGTGGCCTCAGGAGAGGCCAGTCCCCATGCGAGTTGCTAGGGGGCCTCTCGGGATTCCTCTCCCGTCGATACCGGGGCCAAAAACCTTGTGTGGAGTCAGGGCGGGAACCGAGGATTCCTCTCAGGGGTGACATGGATCTTTGGGTACTTCTGGAGTCTCCCCAGGGGAGTCAGGCCTCGTCTCGAGTGGGGGCATGCACGTGCGCTTTCCTTCCAGGCTGTAGCTGCAATGTCACGCTTCCCGTCGCGTGGATCAAAGGATCTGTGGTTTTCCCTCGATTCTTTCCCTCGACGCTTTCCCACTGGGCTGTCCCACGTGCCACCGTGGTGTGAGTCGATCCTAGGCGTGAAAGATGGGCCAGTGCAGGGCAAAGAGGTTCCTCTGGAATGGACTGAGACATCTTGGGGACTCTTGGCATGGTGGTACGACCATGGAGTTCCTCTCGCCTTTCCTGTTGAGAGTGCCTCCTCTTGAGATGCGATGGGAACGCTGGTAATTCTTTCCCGTTGAAAGCAGGGAAAGGATCCCTCATCTCGAGCTAAGAGGGGGAAACGGGGCTCCTCTGGATGTGGGCGGGACCATCGTGCTTCCTCTCGAGAGGAGATGGGTATGGCGGTGAACTTCTTGAGTTGCAGCAAGGGTGTGAAAGATCCTTTCGAAGTTCCAGAGGTTAGGTGTCATTAGTCTCCAGATGCCTCATCGGAAATAGGCCTCATCTCGCCTGGAAGGGAGAACTTCCTGGATATTCTCGAGTTGCGGCAGGTGTTTTCGAGTTATGACGGGGACTTCAGGGACCCGCCCTGGTGGCCTCAGGAGAGGCCAGTCCCCATGCGAGTTGCTAGGGGGCCTCTCGGTATTCCTCTCCCGCCGATACCGGGGCCAAAAACCTTGTGTGGAGTCAGGGCCGGATCCGAGGATTCCTCTCAGGGGCTGACATGGATCTTTGGGTACTTCTGGAGTCTCCCCAGGGGAGTCAGGCCTCGTCTCGAGTGGGGGCATGCACGGGCGCTTTCCTTACAGGCTGTAGCAGCAATGTCACGCTTCCCGTGGCGTGGATCAAAGGATCTGTAGTTTTCCCTCGAGGCTTTCCCACAGGGCTGTCCCACGTGCCACCGTGGTGTGAGTCGATCCTCGGCGTGAAAGATGAGCCAGTGCAGGGCAAAGAGCTTCCTCTCGAATGCACTGAGACATCTGGGGGACTCTTGGAATGGTGGTACGACCATGGAGTTCCTCTCGCCTTTCCTGTTGAGAGTGCCTCCGCTTGAGATGCGACGGGAACGCCGGGAATTCTTTCCCATTGAAAGCAGGGAAAGGATTCCTCATCTCGAGCTACGAGGGGGAAAGGGGGGTCCTCTGGATGTGGGCGGGAGGATCGTGCTTCCTCTCGAGTGGAGACGGGTATGGCGGTGAACTTCTTGAGTTGCAGCAA
>NW_027184713.1:0-10000 GCF_032405125.1 Capricornis sumatraensis | reverse complement strand
CCTGGAGCGCTCCAGGGGCACCACCGAGGGTCACACGAGGCACGCTCACACACCCGCGTGGGGTGCGCAGCGCGGCGTCGGCGGTGGCACAGCCCTCCCCGCCACAGGGAGGGCCGCTCGCCGGGCACACGCCGAGAAGGCGAAGCGAGAGCAATCTGCTGTGTCAGAAGACCAACGGCCCCCACTGACGCCCCGAGGCAAAGGAGACCGAAGATCAGGGCCAGAAGCCACACCCAACCCCTGCCTTCCTC
The DNA here is from genome assembly GCF_032405125.1 of Capricornis sumatraensis. NCBI lineage: Eukaryota > Metazoa > Chordata > Mammalia > Artiodactyla > Bovidae > Capricornis > Capricornis sumatraensis. Next base: position 9,749 of record NW_027184713.1, on the reverse strand, counting down.
ACCCTCCCTGATGGGCAGCGAGGGGGGGAGAAGACAAGCGAGGGGCCCCGCGGACAGACCGAGAAGAGCAGACGCGTTCACTGGGAACGCCCGTCCCTCGTCTGGCACGGCTTAGGCTCGGCCCGGGAGAACACGACCACACCACATCGATCTGTTGAGCCAAGGTGGAGCGGGGGGGAGGCACGGTGAGGACAGTCACCAGAGGGGCCCGCTTTAAGCCTCGCCGGCAACCTCCGCCCCCCCCACCTCGCCTCAGGCGAGAGCGGCCGACGACCCCCAAGAGGAGAACGCCTGACACGTGGCACGGAGCCCACAGGGCGGGGGTCGCCCCAGCCGCAACCAGGTGCCCACAGCGGGGGCGAGGGATGCACAGGGTAGAAGACCCACGCGCCACCTCGCCCCGCCACCCTCGGGTCGCCCAGAGACCGGAGGTGGCACCAAGGGTCGGGTCAGCCAGACGACACCACACAGGAGCCGGCGCACAGGCCCAGGCGGGCGGCTCCAGCGGCAAGGGCCGAACCGGGCACCAGCTGGCGGCCCAGAAGCCCAGAGCCCCGCGTGCGTCCAGAGACCCACAGTCCTCGGTGGCAGACACCAAAGGAGACCGTGTCAGCACTTATCTGGTGGCAAAAAAGGCCTATTAAGGGCGACGAAATGACAGCAGCTGACAGCGGAGCACATCGACGACGCGCAGGGAGGGCCCCCGGAACCTTGTCCCGGCCACCTGTCCCCAACGCTGCCCCATAAACACCAGGCCCCGAGCTCTCTTGGGGGGGGGGGGGGGTCATCTGGTCGACCGGGAGGGGGGAGGGGGCGCGTGGTGGCCAAAGCGGGGGCGCGGGCACCAAGGGGGGGCGGGGGGGAAGCTGGCCGAGGACGCCCTCCCCGCCTCGTCCACGCGGGCAGGGGTACCGGTCCGTCCGAGTCTCCGAACGGGGATTTGGCTTCGATGTGCAAAAGGAAAAGAGAAGACAGAACCGTCAGCGAGGCGCTTCCCACGAGACGAGCGGGCCCCGACCAGGGACCGCGCCCGGGGCCCGGACCGTCCTAGACGGGGCACCCAGGACGGCCCGAGCCGGCCCCCACCTCCCGACTGGGATTCAGGGAGCCGGAGAGGGGGGAGCCAAAGTCGCGTCCGACGACCGAGACCCACGAGGGCACGCCGAAGGGTCGAGCGCGCCCTCCCCGGCCACCCGCGGAAGCAGGGTCCGGTCCATCCACGTCTCCGGACCCGTCAGGACTCTGACAAAGAAAAAGCATGTGTGCCGGGAGACGCCTCGGGCGACCGGACCCCACGGGGGGACCGCACACGCGCCTCCCCCGCTCAACCCTCGGGTTCCCCCACCTCCGGAGTGCCACGCGGAAAACACCTCGGGCAGAAAGGACCCGAGGGCCCGGACCCTGGCGCGCCCTCCGGCGACCTCCAAGCCACCGTCTGGGCCGGTCCCCACCTCCGGAGCGGGGCCGAGGGCGAAGCAAACGCTCCTGAGGGCGAAGCAAACGCTCCTGAGGGCGAAGCAAACGCTCCTGAGGGCGGCCCAGGAGGCGTCCGGACCGCCGAGCCCGAGTCCAGGCGCTCCGGGCAGGGAAGACCCTCTCCCCGCCCACCGCGGCGGCCCGGCCCAGGCAGGGTCCGGGCGGTCCGTCCCCGTGGCCGCAGGGGCACGGGGAGATGCTGGTCGACCCGGTCAGGCCGCCCCGCGAGCCGGCTCCGGGGCGCCGCGACGGTCACCCTCCTCAGAAACCTAGAGAACCAATCTCCGGCGACAGCGGGACTGTCCCTAGGCCTCGGCGCCACCGGGACTGTCGCCGCCAGCGTCGCCGGTGTCTGAGAGCTCTGCCTCGGGCCCAGAGGCTGAGTCACAATCCTCCTGAAAGGCCTCGCCGAAGCTCCAGAGGGGAGGGACAATATACAAGCGGCCGCCAGGTGGCTCCTGACAAGCGACTCGAACGTCCCGAGGACGGGTCGCTGTCGCCGGCCGCCGGGGACGCCACCGCGCCGGCCGCCCAGACGCCCGAGCTCGGCCCGGAGCCTCCGCCGCCGAGCGACGCGACGCGACGCGACCCCGGCCGCAGAGGAAGGGAGAGACGCTGGGAAGGATCTCCTCAGGAGGCTGCCACGAAGGAGACTCACTCCCCCACGCGACTCCGGGGTGCTGGGGGGGACATTCCACGGAGACGCCGGCGGGCGGTGGGGGCTCGGGGCGGGGTCGGCGGAGAGAGGGGCACCAGCGGCATCGCAGACTCCCCCGGCCCCCCTCCCCCGAAAGAGAGAGGGAGGGAGGGAGGGAGGGAGGGAGGGAGGGAGGGGCCGGCAAAGCGAAACCAGGCGAGCGCTGCTCGGAGAACAAAGCAGGACTTTGGAAAGCAGACACAGACACGCGAGCCCAGGAGCAAGAAAGGAAAAGGAGGAGACACACTCGGAACCCCCAACAAGAGAAGGCACCACTCAACCTGGGTGGAGACCGTGACAAAGTCCGAAGACAACACACCCAAGCACGCGCCGGTGGGTGGGGAAAGTGCACCTGAGGTCAGGAGAACATGGATTTCAAAGTCACTGAACTGGCCACAAACACCAGAACGGCAGGCGGGCGGGAGGGCGGGCGGGAGGTCTGGGGTGGCAGGGCTGCGGGGGTGGGGGTTGGGAGGGGCGGGGCGGGGGGGCCTGGGGTGCGGGGGCGGGGGGGGGGTGGCGGCTGAGGGGCGTGGAGGTGAGGAGGACCGGACCGAGTCGATAGGGATCCACTAAATAAACCCCGTGTTCCATGACAACAGCCAGTTACATGAATACATAACTTTTTGAAGCAGATCAGAAAGGAAATGAAACAGAACCACCAGGCAGGAAAGTCAAGTCATAGAACTGCTCCGGCTGCTTAAAAGTCAGAGAGAGGGAGAGGGAGAGGGGGAGGGGGAGGGAGAGGGGGAGGGGGAGGGAGGGGGAGGGAGAGGGGGAGGGGAGGGGGAGGGGGAGCGAGAACGCAGACACATGCGCATATACGCGTGTCCATATGTATACGCACGCGTATTCGCGTCTATATATACGCGCACACGTGGGTATAAACAAACACGTTCAAAGGGCATGCTCACATACACGCATGTGTCTGTGTGCGCACGTGTATGCCTAGGCGTTTCTACTGTGCGTGTATGCTTGCGTGTATATACGTAGACACAGGCATATAGACACAGACGTCCACGGAGATACACAGGCACGAATACACATGCTCATATGTGCAGATACGTCGGTATCCATAAACACATACATATACGGGGAAAGCGCAAGCATATTGCAAAAGGGGCTTTTCTGTCCAAAACGGATCAAGGCGTCAGACAACTCAGCCTCCAAAAGGGAAACGACCCCCGATGAGCGAAGTGGGCAGGCAGGGGGCCCGAGCAGACACCTTCCTCCCAAAGAAAGGGAGAACAGACAGACACCCAGAAGCACAAGGTAGAAAACACATCAGCGGCAGGGCTGGGCTGGGCTGGGCTGGGTCTGCCGGGGGTGGGGGCGGGCTCGCGGAAGCACCCCGGGGCGTTTATCTGGACAAGGATCCTTCTCCTTCGGAGGGGAAAGGCCCAGGGGCTGGAATCGCAATCGCGACAGCAAGTTCGAACCACGAGAAGACAGTGGCTCCTGATCGGTCGAACGCGTCTTTGCTGCCGCTGAGGAACATGTGGGCGGACTCAGAGAGATCACATCTCATCCCCTGGGGCCTCCCAGAGAGAGAAACCACATCCCTAGGGAAAAGAGTCCTGCGATTCCCTCGGAACACTCCACCAAAGAGTCCCCCTTCGACCCAACCCAGCCACTCCACGGAGTGCCCACGGAGGGGACAGAGAAGATACGGACATGTGTATGTGTGGGATCGACCCCCATACCTAGGTAGACATCCGTACACACAGAAGGAGAGAGCTCTCTGTCTGTGTGCCTACGCCTGTATCTATTCACACACACACACACACACACACACACACACACACACACACACACACACACACAGAGGAATGGGACTCAACCACCAGAAGGGAATGAAATCTCACAGTCTGCAGGAACTTGGAGAGACCTTTAGAGGGGATGATGCTCAAGGAAATACCTCAGAGCCGTCGTTTCCACGCAGTACCTACCAAACGATACACCGTGAACACAACAGAACCAAAGAGAAACAGGCTCCTAAGATACCACCACGGAGCACATGAGGGGTGGCCCGAGGAGGGAGCGGGGGACACGGTGGCGGGGGGTGGGGTGGGGGAGAGAACGAGTGAACGAGCGCCACCGGTGAGGGAGACAGATGAAGCGGTGCCACCTCCCACTTAGGAAATCCATGAGTCACGGGCACGTCACGACACCAGATGTCATCTGCCGTGACACCAGGTGGTGACGGACGGTCCCTCACTAGACGTATCCTGGCGATCGCTGTGTCAGGCGCTACACTCGAAGCCATCGTCGGTACAGCTGAAAAGGAACGGGGGAACAGAACACGAAGAAAAAAAAAAAAAAAAAAAGGAAAGGAAGCAGGACGGGAGGAAGGAAAGAAGGCGAAAGGAAACGTTGGCAGTCAGTCAGAGGTCCGTTTGAGAAGAGTGGGACCTGCGTGTGTGTGGAGCGGCGGGGAGTGGGGAGGCGGGGAGAGAAACTAGGGTGAGTAGGAGGACGGGGAGCAGGAGGAGGAGAAAGAAAAGGACCGATGGCCTCGAGGGGGAGGGGGAGATCAAGGATCCAAGGAGTGGACAGGACGGTCAGGTGAGTGCCATAGGGAAAGGAAACGAAGCCAACCCACGAACACCCTCCCCACGGTGGTTGCGTTCAGTCCAAGATCAAGATGTGGGTAGCACGGTGTCCTCCAGCGCACGGGGACGCACAGGCCTGCCTTGGCGTGGGAGTTCAGGATCAGCCTGAACGCTGAAGCCGTTCTGTTCATCCACGGCTGGCACGTACCATGGTCCCACGACATTCACACATCCTAGCAAACCATCGAAAGACTCTCACTCACTCGCCATGAAACACGTAGAGAACAGAAAAGGAGGGACCCGATGGTGGCTGGCTGGCTGGCTGGCTGGCTGGCTGGCTGGCTGGATGACCATGAGAGTCTGAGGATGGAACCCATGGACAGAAAAGCATCCGATTCCCTTGGGTCAAGAATCGGTCTCGCCTTCTGTGCCTGGTGTCCTTCCTACGTCTGGAGGATTCCCTCCCCCCCCCCCCCCCCACCCCGCTCCCAGCTCGAAGGTGCTCTCAAGGTCCCCGCCGGCACGCTCTCTTCGGAGCGCCCGTCTGAAGGGGAACGTTCTCTTCCACGTCCCCGCCCTGAGACCGCTTCAGCCTGGCCCGCCCCTCCACCCCCGCCTGCCTCTCTCCCTCCTGCTCCTCCTCCTCCTCCTCGGAACTCCTGAGCGCTCCTCGCCCCGGCCTCTCACCCCACACGGTGGCGGTGTTGGCCTAGGTGTGCTCAGGCGCCTCCTCCCCGCATCCCAGGGGACTGCCGCTGTCTCTCGACTGCGTCGTCCTGGGACCATGTGTTTCCCGGCCTTTTCTGCGGGTGGGGGAGACCCGGACGGGCCGGGGCCAGGCGGGGGTGTGGGGGAGCCTGCATGCGGGGGGAAGGGTGGGGGCAGAGAGGAGGAGGAGGGGGAGGAGGGACGACACGACTCCCCAGTGCCAGTGTGTGCCTGTGGCCCGGGAAACAGAGGACGCACCGGGCTGGCTCCGAAAAGGGGATCGGTCCCGAGATCGGGCACGTTTGTTCTTTGCAGAGGCCCTGCAGGTCGAACAGGCAGGGGCAAGGATTGGGCTTCCCGCACGGAGAACTGTTCACCCATCGTGGAAACAGGCGTCTGTCACACCGGGGCTTCGGCTCTCGGTGCGATGTCCACGAGCCGTAGCCACTGAAACGTGCGCGCGCTGGAGCCGGCGCCGTGCAGAGGGCGATCTCATCCGGCTCCTCGTGTCCTTCCAGTGAGTAGGCCCGGATCTCGGGGAGAACAGAAATCCAGAGAGCTGCATGAACCTGACCGTCACGCTTTCAGAAGCCAAGGGAACCAGAAATGAGGTTCACTCGCGTGTGGGTCTGTCTCTCCACGGGACGAATCCTCTCTGTGAGCAGATGAGGGTTCCGGGGGCCCCGTGGAGCAGAGAGGATAGACCGTTCCCTCAGGCCCCCTGCTCCTCCCATGCACGCGCACGCTCCCCAACGGTCGGTCCTAGGAACAGCCTGCCCCAGAGGAGCGTGCTGGCCACCACCCACCTCCACGGAGACGGAGACGGCAGTGTCCGTCCGCGTCAGTCATCCTCGTCCAGAGTCCCCGGGCTGCGTGCCCTCGCCTTCACGCCTGGCGCCGTCCGTTCTGTAGGTTTGTGTCGAACCTGCCCGGAGCCCTGTGCCATCGTCCCGGATCAGGGGTTCGGTGGAAAACACCCCGTCCCCCCGCCTCATCGGCAGGTGGATCCTTCACCACTGGGCCACCAGGCAGGGAAGTCCCTTCACAGCCTTCTAAAAGCATCTACCCTGAAACATTCCATGTCGTCCTCCAAAATCACTGGACCATCACGACTGAAATGAAGGAAACTATGTGAGTTCAAGAATGTCTTCACTCCTCAGTGCTTCTTGCTTTAGAACCACGAAGGCATCTCTCTCTCTCTCTCTCTCTCTCTCTCACACACACACACACACACACACACACACACACAGAGGGGGCTCATCGTCCAAAAGAAACCAACTGTTGTGTTTAATCCATCCCCTTTGTTGTGGCCGTTGTGCCATCGCTAGTCAAAGAAGCTGATCTCATGTGGAATCCGATGTCTTCTCTAGGACACTTCAAGAAGCAGCAAGAGTGCCGGTTTGTGAGAAACGAAGGTCAACCCGTCACGATGCGATCCCTTTTCCTGGCCTGATCGTTCAGAAACTCTCCCATCCCAAGCGGGGGACGTCAGGATATCCATCTTGAGTTTGGGACTGGGGCTTCCCCGGCGGCTCCGTAGGAAACCATCCCGTGCCCGCGCAGGAAACACGGGTTTCATCCCCGGCCCGGGAAGATCCCACGTGCTACAGAGCCACGAAGCCCATAGGCCTCGCCGATGGAATCTGTGCTCTCGATCCTGGCCGCTGCGAGCGCTGAGCCCACACCCAGCAGCCAGTGAAGCCCACGTGCCCCAGAGCCCACGCTCCCCAAGAGGAACCACAGCCACGAGAAGCCCAGACACACAAGCGCAGAGCGGCCCCCTCCTCCACGGAGAGAGAACGGCTCGCACGGCAGTGAAGGCGCAGCACACCCCCACAGACATCAAAGACATCCCGTGATTCGAAAGCAAGACGGGCTCTAGGATGGGATGCCGTCGGCCAAGACCTCGTCCTATCCCTCGGGAAGCTCGCTGACTCTGCGGTAGAGGAGATCAAGAGACCGCCGCTCACCGTGCCATCGGAAGTGTGGGAAGCTCTCCCTACAGTGCTGAGAGCCCAGTGGAGACGTGACCCGTGGGGACCGTGAGCGTGCCTGTTCTCGTGAAGAAGTCCTTCCCAGTCCGGGCTCTGGAGATCGGCCTGCAGACAGTGGACGGCCATCCCTCTCGGCTCCCTGCAGGCCCACGGGTCCGGGCGTGCTGTGCCCCCAGCATCTGCTCGCATCTTCTGGGCCCGTCTCCCCCATGGTGCTCCACTCGCTTTGAATCCTTCTCCCCTCTCGTCTGACATGTTTTCTTTCCTGTTCGACTCTTTCCGGCTCCCCAGGCACCACTTCGCATCGTTCTTCTCTTCTCATCGCACTCGTCTCGTGGAAAGAATTCCACGTATCTCTGCCCTGTGCCCCAAGGAGTCTGTCATCGCTCCATTCATCTGGGGATGGACTGGCACGCAGGCAACCCCGGCCCACGAAAACCGTGGTTCCGTGTGGATGGAACGACTCGCCGACGACCGCAGGGGGCTTGTGGACGTGGACGGCTGGCACCGGGGAGTCGTCCTGCGGACACACCCTCGGGCACCATCGCGTTCGCGGGAGCGTTTGGGTTGCCGTCGTGGTCGCCGCCGTATTCCCTAAGACGTGTGCGGTCGCACTGGATTCCGACGGCGTCTATTGGAAAAGAATGGATCGTTCCCCGGATCCCCTCCGAAGGACTTCGAAAAGAGTCGTGGTCGAGACATGATCGATCTTTCCAACACTCTCACTTCTGGGTAGACATCTAAAGAAAAGAGACACAGAATCTAAATCTCAGAGAGACATCTGCACTCCCATGTCCACGGCAGCATCAGTCACACGGGTCAAGAGAGGGAAACAGCCCGAGTGTCCATCAAGGGAAGAAGAGGGAAAGAAGACACACGATCCAGATAGAGATCGATCGATAGGTAGACATAGATGTCCCACGGAGCCACAGGAACGAACACATTCTTATCTGGTGATAGCATGGATGTGACTTAGGGCGTGATGCCAAATGAATAAGTCAGGTAGAGAAAGAAAAAGACTTTCTCGTGCCACTTACATGCCATGGATGGCCATCAAAAAAAAAGAAAGAAAGAAAGAAAGAAAGAAAACGATCATCACAGAGCGGCTGGGGGAGGGAGAAATGGGAAGATATTGCATTGATGTAAGGGGGAAAGAAAAAAAAAAAACCGACTTCACGGATAAGGTACATCTGTACTGTACACGTCACAACGAGCACGGTGATTCTAATGAACAGCATTATTATGATCGTATGATACTATTCGGAGAAGGCCATGGCACCCCTCTGCAGTCCTCTTGCCCGGAAAATCCCATGGACCGGAGGAGCCTGGTGGGCCGCAGTCCACGGGGTCGCTAACAGTCGGACACGACTGAGCGACTTCCCTTCCACTTTTCACTTTCACGCCTTGGAGAAGGACATGGCAACCCACTGCAGGGTTCTTGCCTGGAGAATCCCAGGGACGGGGGTGCCCGGTGGGCTACCGTCCGTGGGGTCGCACAGATTCGGACACGACTGAAGCGACGCAGCAGCAGCAGCAGCAGCAGCAGCAGCAGCAGCATGATCATCTGAGAAAGTTGCCATGACAGTGGACATGAATCACTCTCCTCCCGTCCAATGGCAGAAGGAAATGGCCACCCACTCTAGGATTCTTGCCTGGAACTGTCCACGGATGGAGGAGCCTGGTAGGCTACAGTCCGTGGGGTCGCAAAGAGTCGAACACGACCGAGTGACTTCACTTTCTTTCACATCCAGTCATGATCTGTATGGGTTGTGAGAAAGCTATGAGCTACCGCTTGGGTGGTCATTATTCTTCTGCAACATACAGGTGCCTCTTGTCCCCATTCTGTACACATGAGAACGGAGGATGTCATATGTCCTTCACGGAGGAAATGATATTTCAATACACCTGGAAATTAAACACATAAAATCACCTAGTTGTCTTGTCTTTCCATGAAGAGTCAGTATCGGCTGCGCTAAAAAAAAAAAAAAGAAAAGAAAAGAAAAGAAAGAAAGAAAGAAAAAGAAAGCTTTCTTTGGGGGTCTTCGATATGGCCATGCAGGGACACAGGTTTGAATAAAAACCGGGGGAACGTTCCCCAGGAAAGAGTCGGGGGCTTAGAAAGCTGAAGCTCCGTGAGGTTGTAAAGCGACCCGAGAGCAATGAGGATGGACTGTCACGCAAACAAGGGACCGTCTCTTCTTCCAGGGTCCATAGACGGTCACCAGTGAGGCAGGGAAAGGGGAGGGTGTGTGGGATAGGGGTCTTGAATGTCGGGAACACTGTTTCGAGGATCCGGAGGCCTCTGTTCCCCAGGAGGTGCTC
>NW_027184712.1:12500-23256 GCF_032405125.1 Capricornis sumatraensis | reverse complement strand
TCAAGGTCAATAGAGAGGGGTCTGAAACCTCCCAGAAGGAAATCACAGCACTTTATCATAAAGTTTGGTGTAGCTATTTGTTCTGGCATAGTCACCAAGTGTAAACGGTTCATTTCTGAATGTCATTTCTGTCCCGCTGAGTCCTCCCTGCCTTCAGGTGCGCCAGCGAGGGGTGCAGGTTTCTCTCCAATCCACGGCCATGCATCGTTTTCGCCCTGTTCAAAAAAAAAAAAAAAAAAAAAAACACAAAGACCAAAACGTATTTGTTTATCTTGGCCTGTTTTCCGGGCCGAGGCCAAAGACCTCTTCAAGCGTGTCCAAAGGATCTGACAGGATGGGAGGGAGGGTGCAGGTCAATCCACGGGTCAGGAGATCCACAGAAGCTGTCACAGCTGTGACTCGGGCCTTTTTCAGAAACAGGCCCATTTGGATGATTCCCTGGACAGGAGTCACCCCAGGAGTTTCCTTGAAGGGATCGAGTTGAGCTGCAGGAGTCGGGAGCGTGACCCCGCCGCCGCCAGAGGGCCTCCTCAGCCCGGCAGGCCGGCCTGCAGGCAGGCAGGCAGGGGCTATTGTCTGTGGGCCCCACCGCCACCCTCCCCCACCCTCCCCCTGCAGGGCCTCGTCCGATAGCTTCATTCAGATGCAGAAAGCTTTCCAGTCAAGTCAGAGCCTTTGACTTCGCCTCGAGCTTCTCTCCATTGAATGGTGATCCGCCCCACCCACCCCTCCTCCCATCGCCATCCCCATCCCCATCCCCCCATTCCATGTCTCCACCTCGAGACTGCCCCTTTCGGCACCGTGCGGAGGAAGGGGGCTGGGGGGTGGGGAGGGAGGCCGAGGGACACACTCGCCTCGTGTCAGGCCAAAGGAGTCTCCTCCTTTTCTGTCACCCAGGAAACCCCGCTCACGCGTGCGAGGATCACGGACGTGCGTCGAAGCAGCCATCGTCCCTTGACAGCTTCCCCTCCGTGGGAGGAGGTTTTCATTCCTGCCCGCCTCCAGTTCCGTTCCGTTCAGTCGCTCAGTCGTGTCCGACTCTTTGCGACCCCACGAATCGCAGCACGCCAGGCCTCCCTGTTCATCACCATCTCCCGGAGTTCACTCAGACTCACGGCCATCGAGTCCGTGATGCCATCCAGCCATCTCACCCTCTGTCGTCCCCTTCTCCTCCTGCGCCCAATCCCTCCCAGCATCAGAGTTTTTTTTTTCCAATGAGTCCACTCTTCTCGTGAGGTGGCCAGAGTCCTGGGGTTTCAGCTTTCGCATCATTCCTGCCAAAGAAATCCCAGGGCTGATCTCCTTCCGAATGGACCGGTTGGATCTCCTTGCAGTCCAAGGGACTCTCGAGAGTCTTCTCCAACACCACAGTTCAAAAGCATCCATTCTTCGGCGCTCAGCCTCCTTCACAGTCCAGCTCTCACATCCACACATGAGCAAGGAAAAACCATAGCCTTGACTAGACGGACCTTAGTCGGCAAAGTCACGTCACCGCTTTTGAAGATGCTATCTAGGTTGGTCACCACTTTTCTTCCAAGGAGTCAGCGTCTTTTAATGTCATGGCTACAGTCACCATCTGCAGTGATTCTGGAGCCCCCCAAAATAAAGTCTGACCCTGTTTCCACTGGTTCCCCATCTATGTCCCACGAAACGATGGGACCGGACGCCATGATCTTCGTTTTCTGAATGTTGAGCTTTAGGCCAACGTTTTCACTCTCCTCTTGCACTTTCCTCAAGAGGCTTTGTCGCTCCTCTTCCCTTTCTGCCATACGGGTGGTGTCATCTGCATATCTGAGGCCATCGATATTTCTCCCGGCCATCTTGAGTCCAGCTTGTGTTTCTTCCAGTCCAGCGTTTCTCATGATGTCCTCTGCATAGAAGTGAAAGAAGCAGGGTGACAATAGACAGCCTTGACGTCCTCCTTTCCCAATCTGGAACCCAGTCTGTCGCTTCCTGACCTGCCTACGGATTTCTCAAGAGGCAGGTCGGGCGGTCTGGTATTCCCATCTCTCTCAGCCTTCAGAGAGACAGAAAAGGAGGGAGGGGCAGAGCGTTCCTCTGGCGCCGGCCGGCTCTGTAGTCACTCGAATCCAAAACACTCCATCGGGCACGGAGGTTCACGTGCGGTGGGCTGGAGTGGGGTGGGGACGGCGGCCTACTCCGAACCCTAGCCGTTTTCCCTCCTCTGGAACCTGGAAAAGGAACCTAGGAAAAGCTGAGCTGCTGTCTGTGTGCGTGAGTGCGTGCACGTACACGTGTACGTGAGAGACGGCACGTTGTCCATGTGCGTGTGCGTGTGCATGGACGTGAGAGGAAAAGGGGAAAAAAAGGAAAGAAAGGAGGAGGAAAAAAAAAAAAAAAAAAAAACCAGAAGGAGGGAAGGACGAAATAGGTGAGTTAGTAGGGCCTCCGTGTCGTGGAAAGAGTTTCTGAGCACAGATCCTCCGTTCAGTGAATCAGCGATCGTATCTCCTCTACAGGAGGCCGTGATGTCGATGGACGGGTCCGGGAAAGCAGGCCTGGGGTGCAAGCGATCGGGTATTTTCTTTCCCCTCAGAGGCACTTGTAGGGAAACCAAGGAAACACACAGGTTCATCCCTGGAGCGGATTCGAGACACCAGTCGGCGGAGGGAGAGGCAGTCTAGGAGACTGATTTCTAGACGTCAGGGTCGGGTCCTGGAGCGGGTTGCCATGTCCTTCTCCAGGAGGCCTTCCTGGCCCAGGGATGGAACCCGGGTCTCCAGGAGTGTGTACCCGCGTTTCTCAGAAACACCCTCTGGGCCCCTAAGGAACCTGTGGCAATCACGAGCGCCAAGGAGATAAGAATCCTCCACTGAGAGTTTCCCAAGTCTGGAAGGACCAGATCGAGAGAAAAAGAGAAAGGATTCCCTTCTGCCGACAGGGGTGTTGTACGAAGGGACCAAGGGGATGGCCGTCTTTCCAAATTCACATGTTCAACATTGTGTCCTTTCGGTCCTCTGTGTTCTCTTTGTATCTGGAAAGCAACAGGTGGAACGGTATAGGTCCTTTCATTATTTGATTTTTCTTTCTGTCTTTTTCCCGCCCGCCCGCCCGCCCGCCCGTCCGTCCGTCCGTCCATCCCTCCATCTGTCTTCTCTCTGTCTCTGTCGCTTTTCACTCAGGTTAGGGAATTTAAAAAAACAAAAAAACAAAAACAAAGGAGGAATCTGTATCTCTGCAGGTCAGGAAGCTACAGTTAGAACTAGACACGGAAACCCAACAGGCTGGTTCCAAATAGGGAAAGGAGTCCATCAAGGCTGTCTATCGCCACCCTGCTTATGTAACCTACAGGCTGAGTACACATCATGAGAAACGCTGGGCTGGATGAAGCGCAAGCTGGAGTCAAGATTGCCGGGAGAAATATCAATCACCTCAGATACGCACATGACACCACCCTTATGGCAGAAATGAAGTATGGGCGGGTTGGGAGGCGGGGGGGGGGGGGGGCGCGGGGAGGGGCGTTACAAAGTCATGGTCGTTTCAGGTGTTCAGATTCTTTTCCCTCAGAGGTTCATGCAAAGTCATACGTCTACTTTCCTGCGCTGGCATAGGATCCTGGTGCCCGTGGATTGTTCTGACGTCCAGTTTATGTGTACGCGTTCAACCCGACCTCCTAAGGGGACCGCCTGCTCCTCCCCGCCCCCAATCCTGTGTTCCTCAAGAAGTCAGGCGTCCACTGTAGCATCCTCTTCCTCAGTTCACCCAACGCCATGACAGAAGTCATTCCTCCAGCTTTCCCATCGGTTCTCTACACCTCGCCTGATGATGGCGGGGGACCGGAAGACTGACCGTTCTGAAGAATGTCGCAAGAGCTCTGGGTGAAGGCTCCTACGACTCGCTCGGTGAAGTGGGTGGCGTGTCAATCCGTAGAGACCGTGGAAGGGATGCCCCAAGTGGCAAACACCATCGCTCTCAGTGGCGGTCCGTTTGCTTGTCTGCAGCGAGGGACGGAAGGGAGGCTTCCACCTTCCACAGAGAAAGCTATCCCTAGCGTCCCGAGCATGTTTGACCACCACCCCACCCCGCCGCCCCAGGTGACAGGCGTGACAGGTCAGACTGTAGCAATCGTCACGTCAAGGGTGTACGCACAACAGGCAGACTCATCTGAAAGGCACCCTGTCCTGTGAAGGTGGAGGGAGGGGAGGGAGGGGCAGAGGGATGGCGAGGAAGGGAAAGAGAAAGAGAGGGACAGGAACGCACACGGTGGGGGCGGAGGGGGTGGGGGGAGGCGGTCGGGGGCCAGCGTGAGGAACTCCGCCCATGGCAAAGGTCACGAGGAAGGAGGCTTGGCACACGCAAAGGCGTGATCAGGCCTCAGGAACCCCCCCGTTCCCGAGCATCTACCCCCAAAGCCAGAGTCTACCTAGAAAGGACGCGTCTCGTGGGTTGGTTAGGAATGACGTGGGTGAAGGGTTTTTCACGTGTCGGGCCAATCATGACGGCTCATCCCCGGCCCTGGGTGTGACGAGGGCGTCTCAGGTCAAACCTCTCTGCTGACAGACCGGCTCGCGTGACAGGGTCATCCGCACTCCCGCCACGACGCACACGAGTGTCGACGACCTCTCCACCGTAAACAGCACAGAGAGTCTGGGAGTCTTTGGAGAGTCTTCGTGAGCACAGGGCTTTTCTCACGGTGGTCGAGTCCACGATTGCCGCCAGGCCTCCATAGCCTTAGGCACCTGGGAATCTATGAATCCGTGTCGTTGGAATATAGAAAAGGACATAGAGTCGTTTGGAAGGGGAGCAATACTGGACTCTGTGAGTCCATGAATGTTCTCTTTTGGAATAGATTCCCTGTCCTTTGGGATCCAGCCCTGTGTCCTTGCTATGTAAACATGTCACTCGATCACTCTCTTAAGCCTAAAGAGACCTTCAGGGCACCATGGGGGAAAGGGATTTCATGTGTTGGGCTGATGGTTGCTGCTACATCTCCATGTTCCCTGCCCTTAGAGTGAATCTAACTAGCATAGAGGAGACATAAGGATTCACCTTTCAGAGGAATCATGTGACCTTTGGGTTCAACCCATTCCTTTCTTGATTGGAACTCACGACACCCTCACCCTACAGGCATGTACCTTTATCTGGAGGGTGGTGCCTGGTTTAAGAAAAAAACACCCTTGGAACACAGAAGTGTTTTGGGGATCAGAAAGAAAGGATCATCACATGTCAGCAGGCCTCACGGCCAGAAGATGATGTCATATCCCTGAGACCCCTTTTTTTTTTTTTTTTTTCGTACATGTATGTGAAGCACCTGATTTTGAGAAAGGTCGGGACTCCTGGCCCCCACGTGACTCTGTAGTCATCCCTATATGTCACCAAAGGTAGAGAGGCAAACCCAACACGAAAGAAATCGGATCCGTCTCCGGAAAGACCGATACCCCCATGTCGCTTCTTTCTTGCTCCCCGTTTCTCTGGCTGAATTCCAAGTTATTCAGCCTCTTTTCCTCCACTCATTTTCCTACGACACTATCCGTTTCTAATCTCTCTATATCTCTGTCATTAAATACGTATTTATCCAAGGACGCCAATGCCGTCCCCACCTTCGAATTCCCTGGATCCAACGGGGCTGGACCCGGGCAGGAGGCGGCGTGTGGTGGTGTGTCTGGGGCATGCGCAGGTGGTGCCGCGTGGGTGTATGTGTGTGTGGGGGGAGGGGTAATGTGTGTGGTGTGTGTATAGGTTCCACGTGAGGCCGAGTGTGTGTCGGGTGGGCACCATGGGTGTGTGCGTGTGGGATGCGCCTGTGGGTGTGGGCGTGGCCGGAAGGGGGTGGGGCGTGCAGAGACAGTGGCCCAGAGACACAGCCAGGCAAAGGACAACGCAGTGTGTGTGTGTGTAGGGGGTAGGGGGGAGTGTGTGGTGTGTGGCCTGTGTGAGCGGGGTGCGAACGGGCTGTATGTGTGTGTGTGTGTGTGTGTGTGTGTGTGTGTGTGTGTGTGTGTGTGTGTGTGTGTCTGGGGTCGGGATGTGTGTGTGTGCACTGTGTGCAGGCGCGGTGTATGTGCGGGTATGCGTGTGGTGTGTAGGGTGCGCCTATGGTTGTGGGTGTGGTGGAGGGTGGGTAGCGCAGAGACACAGCTAGGCAAAGGACAAGGCAGTGTGTGTGGGGGGGCGTGGGGAGCGGGAGAGGTGGGGGAGGCGGGGTATGTGTGGGGGCGCGTGGTGTGTGCGGGGGTGGGGGTTTTGTGGGCGGGGGTGGGGGTGTGCGTATGGCTACGCACGTGGCGTGTGGGCAGAGCCAGAGGAGGGGGAGACAGCGACAGCCAGGCCAAGGACAATGCAGTGTGTGTGTGTGTATGGGGGAGCGGGGGGAGTGTGTGGTGTGTGGTGTGCGGTGTGTGGCGTGTGCGGGCCGGGTGCCTAAGGGCTGGGGGTATGTGTGCGTGTGTCTGTGCGCGTGTGCGTGTGGCGGGGTGGTGGGGGGGGGGGTGGGGGTGGTCCGGGATGCGTGTGTGCACGCGCTGGGTGCAGGCGGGGTGTGTGTGCGGATATGCGTGCGGTGTGTAGGGTGTTCCTGCGGGTGGTGCGGGCAGAGACAGAGGCAGAGAGTCGCAGCCAGGCAAAGGACGACGCAGTGGGTGTGTGGTATGGGCATGGTGTGGGGGGTGGGGTGGGGTGGGGTCTGCGTGTGGTGTGTGTGGTGGGCGGGCAGAGACAGATCCAGTCAGGCAGAGGATCACGTGCACGGATGGATATCCCGCATCATCTGCTTGTGTTTTCTGAGCTCACTCAGCACCTCCGCCATCAAGACCACTCCCACGAAATGTGAGTCTGCCCCCACCAGCCAGCACTTGTCTTTGGCCAGGCAGACAGGGGAGTGTTCCGAGTTTGGGGGGGGGGGGGGGGAGGGGGGGCGGGGTTGGCGACTCGCTGTCACCAGGCCAGCTTGGGTCCTCGCGTTCTGCCCCTGAACCTGACTGGAGCAAGTGGATCCGTGTGATCTGTCGTGGCTCTGTTTGAAATCCTTGGCGGGAGAAGGAAGATTTCCCCCCACGCCAGGGGAGACAAGCCCCCAGAAAGTCACCTCCCCGGGGTTCCAATAGCTGTTCTCCAAATCGATGAAGTTTCCCAAAGGAGATGTCCCGTCCCAAGCAGAAAAGCCCCAATGGCTCCCCATGGACCTCTGGCCCAAGGTGCCGCTCCCACACAGCCTCCTTCCACAGCCCCAGGGCATTCAAGAGTTCGCCGGCCCGGCCCGCTCCATCCGTGGTCCCCCCGCAGGGCCATCTGAAAAAGCGACCGACAGGCAGGTGGCGCCCGACAGCCAACCCACTGTCCAGAGAGCCGGCCGCGGCATAGAAGCTCCGAGGGAGACCGGCAGGGACTCGTTGCCAGACGGGGGGGCCCATCCTAGGGCGCAGTTTCTCCGCTCAGTCACCGACGTGGACAGGAAAGCGGGACACGCCAACACTTCTCGGGAACGTCTCTGGGCGAGGTACGACGGACGCACGGACGGACAGACGGAGGGGGTGGAGGGGGTGGGGGGGTGGGGGAGGGGGAAGGGGAGCCTTCTTGACCGCACGCCCGCACCCACCGACGCACGCACGCAGGCACGCACGCAGGCACGCAGGCACGCAGGCACGCAAGCACGCACCGACCGACCGACGCCGGGGTCCAGCCCTGGTGGATCCAGGGTGATTCGAGGGTGGGGATGGAATCGGCGTCCTAGGAAAAAAGTTAATTCATTATAGATATACAGAGAGAGATTACAAACGGATCGTGTCGTAGGAAATATTAGTGGCGAAAAAGAGGCGGAATCACTTGGTTTACGAGGAATCGCATCCATGCTGCAGATGCGAATTCAGCCAGAAAAACGGGGAGCAAGAGAGAAACGACAGAGGGGAATCCGTCTTTCCAGAAACTGATCCCATTTCTTTGATTTTTAGGCTTGCTTCTAACCTTTTGTTACACATAGGGATGAATCCAGAGTCACGCGGGGGTCAGCAATCCTGACCTTTCTCAAAATCAGCTGCTTTCCCTCCAAGGAAGGTCTTAAGGGTTTTCCATCATCTTCTGGCCACGAGGCCTGCTGACATTTTATGATCCTTTGTTCTGATCCCCAAAGCACTCACGTTTTCCAAGGGGTTTTTTTGTGAAACCAGGCACCACCCTCCGGATAAAGTTGCATTCCTAAAGGGTGAGGGTGTCGTGAGTCCCGATCAAGAAAGGCACTGATGTCACTCAAGGTTCACAGGATTCATCTGAAAGGTTCATACTTATTTCTCCCCAGAGACACTGCTAGGCAAAGGACAAGGCAGTGTGTGAGTGCGGGGTAGGGTGGGGTGGGGTGGGGTGGGGGGGGGGGGGCGAGGGGGAGTGCGGGAGAGGTGGGGGAGCGGGATGTGTGCGCGGGCGTGTCGTGTGCCGTCGTCTCGGGGTGTTTATGGGCGGGGGGGGGGGGGTGGCGTTGGAAGCGGGGCTGGGTGCGTGTGGCCTCAGCGTGTGGTGTGTGGGCAGAGCGAGAGAAGAGGAGAGGTGGAGCATCACAGCCAGGCCAAGGACAACGCAGTGTGTGTGTGTATGGTTGAGGGGGGGGTAGTGTGTGGTGTGTGGCGTGTGCGGGCGGGGTGCGAACGGGCTGGGCGTGTGTGTGCCAGTATGCGTGCGGTGCGTAGGGTGCGCCTGTGGTTGTGGTGGAGGGGGTCGGCGCAGAGACACAGCTAGGCAAAGGACAAGGCAGTGTGTGGGTGGGGGGGGGGTGCGAGAGAGGTGGGGGGCGGGGTATGTGTGGGGCCTCGGTGTGTGCGGGGCAGGCCGTGTGTGTGGCGTTGGCGGCGGGAGGGGTGTGTGTGTCTACGCATTAGGTGTGTGGGCAGAGACAGAGGAGATGGGGAGAGTCACAGCCAGGCCAAGGACAATGCAGTGTGTGTGTGGGGGGGGGGGGGGCGGAGGCGGGGGAGGGGAGGAGTGTGCGGTGTGTGGTGTGTGCGGGCGGGGTGCGAACCGACTGGGTGAGTGTGTGTCTGGGATCGGGATGTGTGTGTGCACTGTGTGCAGGCGGGGTGTGTGTGCGGATCTGCGTGTGGTGGGTGGGGTGCCCCTGTGGGTGTGGGTGTGGGTGTCGGTGTGGCCGGTGTGTGTTTGGGGGGAGGTGGCGCAGAAACAGAGGCCCAGTGACACAGCTAGGCAAAGGACAAGGCAGTGTGTGTGTGGGGTGGGGGGGGGGGGGAAGGGGGCTTGCGGGAGGGGTGGGGGAGTGGGATGTGTACAGGGGCGTGGTGTGTGCGCTCGTCGCGTGGAATTTATGGGGAGGGGGTGTGTGTGTGTAATTGTGGCGTTGGGGGCGGGGCTGGGTGCGTGTGGCCTCAGCATGTGGTGTGTGGGCAGAGACAGAGGCGAGGCGGAGAGTCACAGCCGGGCCAAGGACTAGGTAGTTGGGGGGGCGGGGGGGGGGGAATTGGGGGAGTTTGTGGTGTGTGGCGTCTCCCGGCGGGCTGGGTGTGGGTGTGCCTGGGTACGGGATGTGTGGGTGCGCGGTGTGCAGGCCGAGTGTGTGCGCGGGTATGCGTGTGGTGTGTAGGGTGCCGCTGTGGGTGTGGGTGTGGGTGTGGGTGTGGCCTGTGGGTGCGAGGGGTGGTGGCGCAGAGACAGAGGACAAGAGACACTGCTAGGCAAAGGACAAGGCAGTGTGTGTGTGGGTGGGGGGGTGCGAGAGAGGTGGGGGGCGGGGTATGTGTGGGGCCTCGGTGTGTGCGGGGGTTGGGGTGTTTATGGGCAGGCGGTGTGTGTGGCGTTGGCGGCGGGAGGGGTGCGTGTGTCTACGCATTAGGTGTGTGGGCAGAGACAGAGGAGATGGGGAGAGTCACAGCCGGGCCAAGGACAATGCAGTGTGTGTGTGTGAGGGCGGAGGCGGGGGAGGGGAGGAGTGTGCGGTGTGTGGTGTGTGCGGGCGGGGTGCGAACCGGCTGGGTGAGTGTGTGTCTGGGATCGGGATGTGTGTGTGCACTGTGTGCAGGCGGGGTGTGTGTGCGGATCTGCGTGTGGTGGGTGGGGTGCCCCTGTGGGTGTGGGTGTGGGTGTCGGTGTGGCCGGTGTGTGTGGGGGGGGGGTGGGGAGGTGGCGCAGAGACAGAGGCCCAGTGACACAGCTAGGCAAAGGACAAGGCAGTGTGTGTGGGGGGGGAGGGGGAAGGGGGCGTGCGGGAGGGGTGGGGGAGTGGGATGTGTACAGGGGCGTGGTGTGTGCAGTCGTCGCGGGGAATTTATGGGCGGGGCGGGTGGGTGTGTGTAATTGTGGCGTTGGGGGCGGGGCTGGGTGCGTGTGGCCTCAGCATGTGGTGTGTGGGCAGAGACAGAGGCGAGGCGGAGAGTCACAGCCGGGCCAAGGACTAGGTAGTTGGGGGGGCCGGGGGGAATTGGGGGAGTTTGTGGTGTGTGGCGTGTGCCGGCGGGCTGGGTGTGGGTGTGTCTGGGTACGGGATGTGTGGGTGTGCGGTGTGCAGGCGGGGTGTGTGTGCGGGTATGCGTGTGGTGTGTAGGGTGCCGCTGTGGGTGTGGGTGTGGGTGTGGCCTGTGGGTGCGAGGGGTGGTGGCGCAGAGACAGAGGACCAGAGACACTGCTAGGCAAAGGACAAGGCCGTGTGTGTGTGGGGGGGGGGGTGGCGAGGGGTCGTCCGGGAGGGGTGGGGGGCGGGATGTGTGCACGGGCCTGTTGTGTTCCCTCGTCTCGGGGTGTTTATGGGCGGGGGGTGGGTGTGGCGGAGGCGGGGCTGGGTGCGTGTGGCCTCCCTCAGCAT
>NW_027184711.1:20000-22500 GCF_032405125.1 Capricornis sumatraensis | reverse complement strand
CCCCGCCGCCGCCCGCACGCCCGCCCGCAGGCGGACGGGGACAGCGGCGAGGGGCGGAGGGAGGGCGGGTGGAGGGGTCGGGAGGCACGGGGAGCGGGAAAGATCCGCCGGGCCGCCGGCACGGCCGGGCCCGCCGCCGGGTTGAATCCTCCGGGCGGACTGCGCGGACCCCACCCGTTTACCTCTTAACGGTTTCACGCCCTCTTGAACTCTCTCTTCAAAGTTCTTTTCAACTTTCCCTTACGGTACTTGTTGACTATCGGTCTCGTGCCGGTATTTAGCCTTAGATGGAGTTTACCACCCGCTTTGGGCTGCATTCCCAAGCAACCCGACTCCGGGAAGACCCGGGCCCGGCGCGCCGGGGGCCGCTACCGGCCTCACACCGTCCACGGGCTGGGCCTCGATCAGAAGGACTTGGGCCCCCCACGAGCGGCGCCGGGGAGTGGGTCTTCCGTACGCCACATGTCCCGCGCCCCACCGCGGGGCGGGGATTCGGCGCTGGGCTCTTCCCTGTTCACTCGCCGTTACTGAGGGAATCCTGGTTAGTTTCTTTTCCTCCGCTGACTAATATGCTTAAATTCAGCGGGTCGCCACGTCTGATCTGAGGTCGCGTCTCGGAGGAGGGCGAGGGAGCGCCCCGCGAGGAGGGTCCCGAGAAGGGGAGACGCGGAGGCCGGCGGCCGACCGCCCCGGGCCCCCCCCTTCCCCGCGCACACGCGGCACCCCGACCGACCGACCGACCCCCGACTACCCGTCACCCCTCCGGGAGGAGGCAGCAGCGGCGGCGGCGTCGGCGGCGGCGGCCGGCGGGCAGAGAGGGAGAGGCCGAGGCGGGGCGGGGAGCACGAGCCGGCTGCCACGGGACGGACGGGGCGCGGGGCGGCAGAGAGGTGGACGTGGGGGCGGGGGGGAGGATCGGGGCACGCGCGGGCGCCAAAGCCCGAAACGGGCGACGGGCGCCTCGCGCGCCCCCGATCTCCCCCCTGCCCCCACGACCACCCCCGCCCCCGCGGCGGGAGCTCCGGGGCGCGAACCGCGGCACGGCCGCAGCCCGGGGGGAGAGCGCGCAGCGGCGGGCAGACGCCGCGGCGTCCCGCGGGTCACCGCCGAGGCACGCGTCCCCGGGGCGCGGACGCGCACGCGGACTCGGCCTCGGGCGCGAACCGCCCGTCCCGACGGGGCGAGAGCCGCGGGGGGTGTGGCCGGGAAGCGGGCACGGGCCGCGGACGCACGGCGGCGGGGGAGGCACCGCAGGCGTGGGGGTGGGGGTGGGGGGCGCCAGCCGGGCGCCGAGAAACGCCGCCGCCGCGGCGGGCAGGACGGCGATCGACGGCGGACCGGAAGACGCGACCCCACCCCCCGCCACCACCGCGGGCCCCCGCCGCCACGTGGCGCGAGACCGTCCCCAACCCCCGACACCCCGCGGGCAGCAACACCCAAAGGCCGCTTGCGGCGCGAGGAGGCGCTCCCAGGGCGGAAGACCGACCCCAGAAGGCCCGGCAGGCCAGGGGCCTCGGCGCGACCTCGCGGTCCCCTTCTCCCTTCTCGCGGGCAGCGTCTCCCCCCACGGCCACAGAGCCTTCGGGGGGACGCCGTGTCTGCACTTAGGGGGACGGAGGGCCCGGCGGGCCCTGCGAGGACAGCCCCCAGCCGCGCACCCCGGAGGGGCGATTGATCGTCAAGCGACGCTCAGACAGGCGTAGCCCCGGGAGGAACCCGGGGCCGCAAGTGCGTTCGAAGTGTCGATGATCAATGTGTCCTGCAATTCACATTAATTCTCGCAGCTAGCTGCGTTCTTCATCGACGCACGAGCCGAGTGATCCACCGCTAAGAGTCGTACGAGCTTTGTCAAGCGTTTCGCTTCGGCGGGAGACCCCGCCCCTGGCACGGCACACGTCCCGCCACCCCCGGCTCCCTCCCGGGAGGTGGGAGCTGGGTGGGGGGTTGCCTCCGGCCGGCCAAGTCAGACAGAACACAGCAGAACGGAGGGGCCGGGAAAGGTTTCACACGACGGGGCACCCGGCGCCAACACACCAGGGTGGGTGCGGGCACCCCACAGGCGCCCGGGGGGTTCCCACCCTCCCCCCAGGGACGCGGGAGGGGCGCGCGCACGCGCCGCACACGGCCACGGGCCACGCGACGACCGCCGGGCAGCCCCCTCCCGACGGCCGCGGCGGCAGTGACCGCGGCGCGGCACGCCGCGCGCCACCCCGGCCCCTCGGGGGACGGCGGAGTCCGGGGGAGACGGGAGGCACGCCTCCCGCCTCCCCGCGGGCCCGACCGCCCCGACCCCAAGGCGGACGGGCGACCCCCCCCAGGGGTCTTTAAACCTCCGCGCCGGGACGCGCTAGGTACCTGGAGAGGGGGAGGCGGGCGAGGGGCACGGCGCGCCCCCACGGGCCCCCGCCCCGACGCCGACCACCGACCGCCGACCACCGCGTCCCCGCCCGCGGCCGCGCGCGGGCCTCGGCGCTGCCGGCCCGTGACACACGGGGGGCCC
>NW_027184711.1:0-15000 GCF_032405125.1 Capricornis sumatraensis | reverse complement strand
CCTCGACCCCCCCCCCAGAGAGAGCCACTCACGGGACACACACGCCACCGTGGCGGGGACCCGAGGGGGACACCGGGTTAAGGGAAACGACACCACCACTCGGCCTCAGGCACCTGAGGGACGACCTGGAGCGCTCCAGGGGCACCACCGAGGGTCACACGAGGCACGCTCACACACCCGCGTGGGGTGCGCAGCGCGGCGTCGGCGGTGGCACAGCCCTCCCCGCCACAGGGAGGGCCGCTCGCCGGGCACACGCCGAGAAGGCGAAGCGAGAGCAATCTGCTGTGTCAGAAGACCAACGGCCCCCACTGACGCCCCAAGGCAAAGGAGACCGAAGATCAGGGCCAGAAGCCACACCCAACCCCTGCCTTCCTCACCCTCCCTGATGGGCAGCGAGGGGGGGAGAAGACAAGCGAGGGGCCCCGCGGACAGACCGAGAAGAGCAGACGCGTTCACTGGGAACGCCCGTCCCTCGTCTGGCACGGCTTAGGCTCGGCCCGGGAGAACACGACCACACCACATCGATCTGTTGAGCCAAGGTGGAGCGGGGGGGAGGCACGGTGAGGACAGTCACCAGAGGGGCCCGCTTTAAGCCTCGCCGGCAACCTCCGCCCCCCCCACCTCGCCTCAGGCGAGAGCGGCCGACGACCCCCAAGAGGAGAACGCCTGACACGTGGCACGGAGCCCACAGGGCGGGGGTCGCCCCAGCCGCAACCAGGTGCCCACAGCGGGGGCGAGGGATGCACAGGGTAGAAGACCCACGCGCCACCTCGCCCCGCCACCCTCGGGTCGCCCAGAGACCGGAGGTGGCACCAAGGGTCGGGTCAGCCAGACGACACCACACAGGAGCCGGCGCACAGGCCCAGGCGGGCGGCTCCAGCGGCAAGGGCCGAACCGGGCACCAGCTGGCGGCCCAGAAGCCCAGAGCCCCGCGTGCGTCCAGAGACCCACAGTCCTCGGTGGCAGACACCAAAGGAGACCGTGTCAGCACTTATCTGGTGGCAAAAAAGGCCTATTAAGGGCGACGAAATGACAGCAGCTGACAGCGGAGCACATCGACGACGCGCAGGGAGGGCCCCCGGAACCTTGTCCCGGCCACCTGTCCCCAACGCTGCCCCATAAACACCAGGCCCCGAGCTCTCTTGGGGGGGGGGGGTCATCTGGTCGACCGGGAGGGGGGAGGGGGCGCGTGGTGGCCAAAGCGGGGGCGCGGGCACCAAGGGGGGGCGGGGGGGAAGCTGGCCGAGGACGCCCTCCCCGCCTCGTCCACGCGGGCAGGGGTACCGGTCCGTCCGAGTCTCCGAACGGGGATTTGGCTTCGATGTGCAAAAGGAAAAGAGAAGACAGAACCGTCAGCGAGGCGCTTCCCACGAGACGAGCGGGCCCCGACCAGGGACCGCGCCCGGGGCCCGGACCGTCCTAGACGGGGCACCCAGGACGGCCCGAGCCGGCCCCCACCTCCCGACTGGGATTCAGGGAGCCGGAGAGGGGGGAGCCAAAGTCGCGTCCGACGACCGAGACCCACGAGGGCACGCCGAAGGGTCGAGCGCGCCCTCCCCGGCCACCCGCGGAAGCAGGGTCCGGTCCATCCACGTCTCCGGACCCGTCAGGACTCTGACAAAGAAAAAGCATGTGTGCCGGGAGACGCCTCGGGCGACCGGACCCCACGGGGGGACCGCACACGCGCCTCCCCCGCTCAACCCTCGGGTTCCCCCACCTCCGGAGTGCCACGCGGAAAACACCTCGGGCAGAAAGGACCCGAGGGCCCGGACCCTGGCGCGCCCTCCGGCGACCTCCAAGCCACCGTCTGGGCCGGTCCCCACCTCCGGAGCGGGGCCGAGGGCGAAGCAAACGCTCCTGAGGGCGAAGCAAACGCTCCTGAGGGCGAAGCAAACGCTCCTGAGGGCGGCCCAGGAGGCGTCCGGACCGCCGAGCCCGAGTCCAGGCGCTCCGGGCAGGGAAGACCCTCTCCCCGCCCACCGCGGCGGCCCGGCCCAGGCAGGGTCCGGGCGGTCCGTCCCCGTGGCCGCAGGGGCACGGGGAGATGCTGGTCGACCCGGTCAGGCCGCCCCGCGAGCCGGCTCCGGGGCGCCGCGACGGTCACCCTCCTCAGAAACCTAGAGAACCAATCTCCGGCGACAGCGGGACTGTCCCTAGGCCTCGGCGCCACCGGGACTGTCGCCGCCAGCGTCGCCGGTGTCTGAGAGCTCTGCCTCGGGCCCAGAGGCTGAGTCACAATCCTCCTGAAAGGCCTCGCCGAAGCTCCAGAGGGGAGGGACAATATACAAGCGGCCGCCAGGTGGCTCCTGACAAGCGACTCGAACGTCCCGAGGACGGGTCGCTGTCGCCGGCCGCCGGGGACGCCACCGCGCCGGCCGCCCAGACGCCCGAGCTCGGCCCGGAGCCTCCGCCGCCGAGCGACGCGACGCGACGCGACCCCGGCCGCAGAGGAAGGGAGAGACGCTGGGAAGGATCTCCTCAGGAGGCTGCCACGAAGGAGACTCACTCCCCCACGCGACTCCGGGGTGCTGGGGGGGACATTCCACGGAGACGCCGGCGGGCGGTGGGGGCTCGGGGCGGGGTCGGCGGAGAGAGGGGCACCAGCGGCATCGCAGACTCCCCCGGCCCCCCTCCCCCGAAAGAGAGAGGGAGGGAGGGAGGGAGGGAGGGAGGGAGGGAGGGAGGGGCCGGCAAAGCGAAACCAGGCGAGCGCTGCTCGGAGAACAAAGCAGGACTTTGGAAAGCAGACACAGACACGCGAGCCCAGGAGCAAGAAAGGAAAAGGAGGAGACACACTCGGAACCCCCAACAAGAGAAGGCACCACTCAACCTGGGTGGAGACCGTGACAAAGTCCGAAGACAACACACCCAAGCACGCGCCGGTGGGTGGGGAAAGTGCACCTGAGGTCAGGAGAACATGGATTTCAAAGTCACTGAACTGGCCACAAACACCAGAACGGCAGGCGGGCGGGAGGGCGGGCGGGAGGTCTGGGGTGGCAGGGCTGCGGGGGTGGGGGTTGGGAGGGGCGGGGCGGGGGGGCCTGGGGTGCGGGGGCGGGGGGGGGGTGGCGGCTGAGGGGCGTGGAGGTGAGGAGGACCGGACCGAGTCGATAGGGATCCACTAAATAAACCCCGTGTTCCATGACAACAGCCAGTTACATGAATACATAACTTTTTGAAGCAGATCAGAAAGGAAATGAAACAGAACCACCAGGCAGGAAAGTCAAGTCATAGAACTGCTCCGGCTGCTTAAAAGTCAGAGAGAGGGAGAGGGAGAGGGGGAGGGGGAGGGAGAGGGGGAGGGGGAGGGAGGGGGAGGGAGAGGGGGAGGGGAGGGGGAGGGGGAGCGAGAACGCAGACACATGCGCATATACGCGTGTCCATATGTATACGCACGCGTATTCGCGTCTATATATACGCGCACACGTGGGTATAAACAAACACGTTCAAAGGGCATGCTCACATACACGCATGTGTCTGTGTGCGCACGTGTATGCCTAGGCGTTTCTACTGTGCGTGTATGCTTGCGTGTATATACGTAGACACAGGCATATAGACACAGACGTCCACGGAGATACACAGGCACGAATACACATGCTCATATGTGCAGATACGTCGGTATCCATAAACACATACATATACGGGGAAAGCGCAAGCATATTGCAAAAGGGGCTTTTCTGTCCAAAACGGATCAAGGCGTCAGACAACTCAGCCTCCAAAAGGGAAACGACCCCCGATGAGCGAAGTGGGCAGGCAGGGGGCCCGAGCAGACACCTTCCTCCCAAAGAAAGGGAGAACAGACAGACACCCAGAAGCACAAGGTAGAAAACACATCAGCGGCAGGGCTGGGCTGGGCTGGGCTGGGTCTGCCGGGGGTGGGGGCGGGCTCGCGGAAGCACCCCGGGGCGTTTATCTGGACAAGGATCCTTCTCCTTCGGAGGGGAAAGGCCCAGGGGCTGGAATCGCAATCGCGACAGCAAGTTCGAACCACGAGAAGACAGTGGCTCCTGATCGGTCGAACGCGTCTTTGCTGCCGCTGAGGAACATGTGGGCGGACTCAGAGAGATCACATCTCATCCCCTGGGGCCTCCCAGAGAGAGAAACCACATCCCTAGGGAAAAGAGTCCTGCGATTCCCTCGGAACACTCCACCAAAGAGTCCCCCTTCGACCCAACCCAGCCACTCCACGGAGTGCCCACGGAGGGGACAGAGAAGATACGGACATGTGTATGTGTGGGATCGACCCCCATACCTAGGTAGACATCCGTACACACAGAAGGAGAGAGCTCTCTGTCTGTGTGCCTACGCCTGTATCTATTCACACACACACACACACACACACACACACACACACACACACACACAGAGGAATGGGACTCAACCACCAGAAGGGAATGAAATCTCACAGTCTGCAGGAACTTGGAGAGACCTTTAGAGGGGATGATGCTCAAGGAAATACCTCAGAGCCGTCGTTTCCACGCAGTACCTACCAAACGATACACCGTGAACACAACAGAACCAAAGAGAAACAGGCTCCTAAGATACCACCACGGAGCACATGAGGGGTGGCCCGAGGAGGGAGCGGGGGACACGGTGGCGGGGGGTGGGGTGGGGGAGAGAACGAGTGAACGAGCGCCACCGGTGAGGGAGACAGATGAAGCGGTGCCACCTCCCACTTAGGAAATCCATGAGTCACGGGCACGTCACGACACCAGATGTCATCTGCCGTGACACCAGGTGGTGACGGACGGTCCCTCACTAGACGTATCCTGGCGATCGCTGTGTCAGGCGCTACACTCGAAGCCATCGTCGGTACAGCTGAAAAGGAACGGGGGAACAGAACACGAAGAAAAAAAAAAAAAAAAAAAGGAAAGGAAGCAGGACGGGAGGAAGGAAAGAAGGCGAAAGGAAACGTTGGCAGTCAGTCAGAGGTCCGTTTGAGAAGAGTGGGACCTGCGTGTGTGTGGAGCGGCGGGGAGTGGGGAGGCGGGGAGAGAAACTAGGGTGAGTAGGAGGACGGGGAGCAGGAGGAGGAGAAAGAAAAGGACCGATGGCCTCGAGGGGGAGGGGGAGATCAAGGATCCAAGGAGTGGACAGGAAGGTCAGGTGAGTGCCATAGGGAAAGGAAACGAAGCCAACCCACGAACACCCTCCCCACGGTGGTTGCGTTCAGTCCAAGATCAAGATGTGGGTAGCACGGTGTCCTCCAGCGCACGGGGACGCACAGGCCTGCCTTGGCGTGGGAGTTCAGGATCAGCCTGAACGCTGAAGCCGTTCTGTTCATCCACGGCTGGCACGTACCATGGTCCCACGACATTCACACATCCTAGCAAACCATCGAAAGACTCTCACTCACTCGCCATGAAACACGTAGAGAACAGAAAAGGAGGGACCCGATGGTGGCTGGCTGGCTGGCTGGCTGGCTGGCTGGCTGGCTGGATGACCATGAGAGTCTGAGGATGGAACCCATGGACAGAAAAGCATCCGATTCCCTTGGGTCAAGAATCGGTCTCGCCTTCTGTGCCTGGTGTCCTTCCTACGTCTGGAGGATTCCCTCCCCCCCCCCCCCCCCACCCCGCTCCCAGCTCGAAGGTGCTCTCAAGGTCCCCGCCGGCACGCTCTCTTCGGAGCGCCCGTCTGAAGGGGAACGTTCTCTTCCACGTCCCCGCCCTGAGACCGCTTCAGCCTGGCCCGCCCCTCCACCCCCGCCTGCCTCTCTCCCTCCTGCTCCTCCTCCTCCTCCTCGGAACTCCTGAGCGCTCCTCGCCCCGGCCTCTCACCCCACACGGTGGCGGTGTTGGCCTAGGTGTGCTCAGGCGCCTCCTCCCCGCATCCCAGGGGACTGCCGCTGTCTCTCGACTGCGTCGTCCTGGGACCATGTGTTTCCCGGCCTTTTCTGCGGGTGGGGGAGACCCGGACGGGCCGGGGCCAGGCGGGGGTGTGGGGGAGCCTGCATGCGGGGGGAAGGGTGGGGGCAGAGAGGAGGAGGAGGGGGAGGAGGGACGACACGACTCCCCAGTGCCAGTGTGTGCCTGTGGCCCGGGAAACAGAGGACGCACCGGGCTGGCTCCGAAAAGGGGATCGGTCCCGAGATCGGGCACGTTTGTTCTTTGCAGAGGCCCTGCAGGTCGAACAGGCAGGGGCAAGGATTGGGCTTCCCGCACGGAGAACTGTTCACCCATCGTGGAAACAGGCGTCTGTCACACCGGGGCTTCGGCTCTCGGTGCGATGTCCACGAGCCGTAGCCACTGAAACGTGCGCGCGCTGGAGCCGGCGCCGTGCAGAGGGCGATCTCATCCGGCTCCTCGTGTCCTTCCAGTGAGTAGGCCCGGATCTCGGGGAGAACAGAAATCCAGAGAGCTGCATGAACCTGACCGTCACGCTTTCAGAAGCCAAGGGAACCAGAAATGAGGTTCACTCGCGTGTGGGTCTGTCTCTCCACGGGACGAATCCTCTCTGTGAGCAGATGAGGGTTCCGGGGGCCCCGTGGAGCAGAGAGGATAGACCGTTCCCTCAGGCCCCCTGCTCCTCCCATGCACGCGCACGCTCCCCAACGGTCGGTCCTAGGAACAGCCTGCCCCAGAGGAGCGTGCTGGCCACCACCCACCTCCACGGAGACGGAGACGGCAGTGTCCGTCCGCGTCAGTCATCCTCGTCCAGAGTCCCCGGGCTGCGTGCCCTCGCCTTCACGCCTGGCGCCGTCCGTTCTGTAGGTTTGTGTCGAACCTGCCCGGAGCCCTGTGCCATCGTCCCGGATCAGGGGTTCGGTGGAAAACACCCCGTCCCCCCGCCTCATCGGCAGGTGGATCCTTCACCACTGGGCCACCAGGCAGGGAAGTCCCTTCACAGCCTTCTAAAAGCATCTACCCTGAAACATTCCATGTCGTCCTCCAAAATCACTGGACCATCACGACTGAAATGAAGGAAACTATGTGAGTTCAAGAATGTCTTCACTCCTCAGTGCTTCTTGCTTTAGAACCACGAAGGCATCTCTCTCTCTCTCTCTCTCTCTCTCACACACACACACACACACACACACACACACACACACAGAGGGGGCTCATCGTCCAAAAGAAACCAACTGTTGTGTTTAATCCATCCCCTTTGTTGTGGCCGTTGTGCCATCGCTAGTCAAAGAAGCTGATCTCATGTGGAATCCGATGTCTTCTCTAGGACACTTCAAGAAGCAGCAAGAGTGCCGGTTTGTGAGAAACGAAGGTCAACCCGTCACGATGCGATCCCTTTTCCTGGCCTGATCGTTCAGAAACTCTCCCATCCCAAGCGGGGGACGTCAGGATATCCATCTTGAGTTTGGGACTGGGGCTTCCCCGGCGGCTCCGTAGGAAACCATCCCGTGCCCGCGCAGGAAACACGGGTTTCATCCCCGGCCCGGGAAGATCCCACGTGCTACAGAGCCACGAAGCCCATAGGCCTCGCCGATGGAATCTGTGCTCTCGATCCTGGCCGCTGCGAGCGCTGAGCCCACACCCAGCAGCCAGTGAAGCCCACGTGCCCCAGAGCCCACGCTCCCCAAGAGGAACCACAGCCACGAGAAGCCCAGACACACAAGCGCAGAGCGGCCCCCTCCTCCACGGAGAGAGAACGGCTCGCACGGCAGTGAAGGCGCAGCACACCCCCACAGACATCAAAGACATCCCGTGATTCGAAAGCAAGACGGGCTCTAGGATGGGATGCCGTCGGCCAAGACCTCGTCCTATCCCTCGGGAAGCTCGCTGACTCTGCGGTAGAGGAGATCAAGAGACCGCCGCTCACCGTGCCATCGGAAGTGTGGGAAGCTCTCCCTACAGTGCTGAGAGCCCAGTGGAGACGTGACCCGTGGGGACCGTGAGCGTGCCTGTTCTCGTGAAGAAGTCCTTCCCAGTCCGGGCTCTGGAGATCGGCCTGCAGACAGTGGACGGCCATCCCTCTCGGCTCCCTGCAGGCCCACGGGTCCGGGCGTGCTGTGCCCCCAGCATCTGCTCGCATCTTCTGGGCCCGTCTCCCCCATGGTGCTCCACTCGCTTTGAATCCTTCTCCCCTCTCGTCTGACATGTTTTCTTTCCTGTTCGACTCTTTCCGGCTCCCCAGGCACCACTTCGCATCGTTCTTCTCTTCTCATCGCACTCGTCTCGTGGAAAGAATTCCACGTATCTCTGCCCTGTGCCCCAAGGAGTCTGTCATCGCTCCATTCATCTGGGGATGGACTGGCACGCAGGCAACCCCGGCCCACGAAAACCGTGGTTCCGTGTGGATGGAACGACTCGCCGACGACCGCAGGGGGCTTGTGGACGTGGACGGCTGGCACCGGGGAGTCGTCCTGCGGACACACCCTCGGGCACCATCGCGTTCGCGGGAGCGTTTGGGTTGCCGTCGTGGTCGCCGCCGTATTCCCTAAGACGTGTGCGGTCGCACTGGATTCCGACGGCGTCTATTGGAAAAGAATGGATCGTTCCCCGGATCCCCTCCGAAGGACTTCGAAAAGAGTCGTGGTCGAGACATGATCGATCTTTCCAACACTCTCACTTCTGGGTAGACATCTAAAGAAAAGAGACACAGAATCTAAATCTCAGAGAGACATCTGCACTCCCATGTCCACGGCAGCATCAGTCACACGGGTCAAGAGAGGGAAACAGCCCGAGTGTCCATCAAGGGAAGAAGAGGGAAAGAAGACACACGATCCAGATAGAGATCGATCGATAGGTAGACATAGATGTCCCACGGAGCCACAGGAACGAACACATTCTTATCTGGTGATAGCATGGATGTGACTTAGGGCGTGATGCCAAATGAATAAGTCAGGTAGAGAAAGAAAAAGACTTTCTCGTGCCACTTACATGCCATGGATGGCCATCAAAAAAAAAGAAAGAAAGAAAGAAAGAAAGAAAACGATCATCACAGAGCGGCTGGGGGAGGGAGAAATGGGAAGATATTGCATTGATGTAAGGGGGAAAGAAAAAAAAAAAACCGACTTCACGGATAAGGTACATCTGTACTGTACACGTCACAACGAGCACGGTGATTCTAATGAACAGCATTATTATGATCGTATGATACTATTCGGAGAAGGCCATGGCACCCCTCTGCAGTCCTCTTGCCCGGAAAATCCCATGGACCGGAGGAGCCTGGTGGGCCGCAGTCCACGGGGTCGCTAACAGTCGGACACGACTGAGCGACTTCCCTTCCACTTTTCACTTTCACGCCTTGGAGAAGGACATGGCAACCCACTGCAGGGTTCTTGCCTGGAGAATCCCAGGGACGGGGGTGCCCGGTGGGCTACCGTCCGTGGGGTCGCACAGATTCGGACACGACTGAAGCGACGCAGCAGCAGCAGCAGCAGCAGCAGCAGCAGCAGCATGATCATCTGAGAAAGTTGCCATGACAGTGGACATGAATCACTCTCCTCCCGTCCAATGGCAGAAGGAAATGGCCACCCACTCTAGGATTCTTGCCTGGAACTGTCCACGGATGGAGGAGCCTGGTAGGCTACAGTCCGTGGGGTCGCAAAGAGTCGAACACGACCGAGTGACTTCACTTTCTTTCACATCCAGTCATGATCTGTATGGGTTGTGAGAAAGCTATGAGCTACCGCTTGGGTGGTCATTATTCTTCTGCAACATACAGGTGCCTCTTGTCCCCATTCTGTACACATGAGAACGGAGGATGTCATATGTCCTTCACGGAGGAAATGATATTTCAATACACCTGGAAATTAAACACATAAAATCACCTAGTTGTCTTGTCTTTCCATGAAGAGTCAGTATCGGCTGCGCTAAAAAAAAAAAAAAAAGAAAAGAAAAGAAAAGAAAGAAAGAAAGAAAAAGAAAGCTTTCTTTGGGGGTCTTCGATATGGCCATGCAGGGACACAGGTTTGAATAAAAACCGGGGGAACGTTCCCCAGGAAAGAGTCGGGGGCTTAGAAAGCTGAAGCTCCGTGAGGTTGTAAAGCGACCCGAGAGCAATGAGGATGGACTGTCACGCAAACAAGGGACCGTCTCTTCTTCCAGGGTCCATAGACGGTCACCAGTGAGGCAGGGAAAGGGGAGGGTGTGTGGGATAGGGGTCTTGAATGTCGGGAACACTGTTTCGAGGATCCGGAGGCCTCTGTTCCCCAGGAGGTGCTCCGAGTTTCCAGACTGAGACACAGACCTCTTCCTCCATGGCCCGCCCCTTCTCTATTTTGGGGCGCTCTCTTGGCGATGCTGACTCCACTTTGATTTTCCTGTCACATGTCATCCCCTTTTGCATTCAAAGATACCATTCCATCATGGAAACAAGAGACCTGGTTTATCTCTTTAGAGAGGATTCGAATGAGACAGGATCACTATCCGTGGCGTGGTTTCGGGCACGAACGACCCACACGGGGATCCATGCCACATCTCTCTTTGCCATAGAGAAAGGCTGTGTATGGCAAATGATGCCACGGGATCGGCGAGTTCCTCGGGCTCAGCACTCTCTCGACTTGGCTGCGGTTTTGGTTTTGTTCCCTTCCGTGTTTGCTCGCTTGCTGACCCGCACGTTCTCTCCGGATAGGGCAGCCCATCGAAGCGGAAACACAATCCAGTCTGTGTGGATCCTATTCACGCATCCGATGGGGAGATCAACGACCTCTACGTGGATCCATACACATGGCCGTGTTGGGTTCAGGAGGACCCTTTGGTGTTTTCTGGGTGCGCCCTTTGTTGTCCATGAGCTCACGTGCCTTTCGGGGACATGGCTGATGGAGACGGACACCAAGCAGCAGGGCAGCGAGCTGGCGTCTCGGCCTAGAGCGGTTTCCCAAATGACATCTCAGAACCAGGGCTGAGACAGCCATCCCTCCCCGGGCCCCCCTCGTCGCCGGGGAGGGGTGGGGTGGGGTGGGGGTGGGGGGTGTGAGGTTGGGGAGATGGGGGTGGGAGCCGGGTCCGGGTGCGCGCACGCACGCGCCTGTGTGTGTGAGTGGGGGGGGGGGGGGGGGGGCGGGGCGGGGAGGAGACGGGACTGGGCTCGGGGTTGGGGGTGCCCGAGGTGAGGGGACCGTCCCGGTCCCCCTGAGACGTGAAGGCAGGTTCTGTCCCGCTGAGAACTCCCTGCCTTCAGGGGCGCGCGAGGGGAGCAGGTTTCTCTCCAATCCATTTAGTAAACGGTTTTGAAACAGTTTCCAGACAAAAAGTATCACACAGTTATACACAACATGTCTACTTGTACTTGCCGGGGCCAGCGTGAGGAACTCCGCCCATGGCAAAGGTCACGAGGAAGGAGGCTTGGCACACGCAAAGGCGTGATCAGGCCTCCGGAAACCCCCCCGTTCCCGAGCATCTACCCCCAAAGCCAGAGTCTACCTAGAAAGGACGCGTCTCGTGGGTTGGTTAGGAATGACGTGGGTGAAGGGTTTTTCACGTGTCGGGCCAATCATGACGGCTCATCCCCGGCCCTGGGTGTGACGAGGGCGTCTCAGGTCAAACCTCTCTGCTGACAGACCGGCTCGCGTGACAGGGTCATCCGCACTCCCGCCACGACGCACACGAGTGTCGACGACCTCTCCACCGTAAACAGCACAGAGAGTCTGGGAGTCTTTGGAGAGTCTTCGTGAGCACAGGGCTTTTCTCACGGTGGTCGAGTCCACGATTGCCGCCAGGCCTCCATAGCCTTAGGCACCTGGGAATCTATGAATCCGTGTCGTTGGAATATAGAAAAGGACATAGAGTCGTTTGGAAGGGGAGCAATACTGGACTCTGTGAGTCCATGAATGTTCTCTTTTGGAATAGATTCCCTGTCCTTTGGGATCCAGCCCTGTGTCCTTGCTATGTAAACATGTCACTCGATCACTCTCTTAAGCCTAAAGAGACCTTCAGGGCACCATGGGGGAAAGGGATTTCATGTGTTGGGCTGATGGTTGCTGCTACATCTCCATGTTCCCTGCCCTTAGAGTGAATCTAACTAGCATAGAGGAGACATAAGGATTCACCTTTCAGAGGAATCATGTGACCTTTGGGTTCAACCCATTCCTTTCTTGATTGGAACTCACGACACCCTCACCCTACAGGCATGTACCTTTATCTGGAGGGTGGTGCCTGGTTTAAGAAAAAAACACCCTTGGAACACAGAAGTGTTTTGGGGATCAGAAAGAAAGGATCATCACATGTCAGCAGGCCTCACGGCCAGAAGATGATGTCATATCCCTGAGACCCCTTTTTTTTTTTTTTTTTTTTTTTCGTACATGTATGTGAAGCACCTGATTTTGAGAAAGGTCGGGACTCCTGGCCCCCACGTGACTCTGTAGTCATCCCTATATGTCACCAAAGGTAGAGAGGCAAACCCAACACGAAAGAAATCGGATCCGTCTCCGGAAAGACCGATACCCCCATGTCGCTTCTTTCTTGCTCCCCGTTTCTCTGGCTGAATTCCAAGTTATTCAGCCTCTTTTCCTCCACTCATTTTCCTACGACACTATCCGTTTCTAATCTCTCTATATCTCTGTCATTAAATACGTGTTTATCCAAGGACGCCAACACCGTCCCCACCTTCGAATTCCCTGGATCCAACGGGGCTGGACCCGGGCAGGAGGCGGCGTGTGGTGGTGTGTCTGGGGCATGCGCAGGTGGTGCCGCGTGGGTGTATGTGTGTGTGGGGGGAGGGGTAATGTGTGTGGTGTGTGTATAGGTTCCACGTGAGGCCGAGTGTGTGTCGGGTGGGCACCATGGGTGTGTGCGTGTGGGATGCGCCTGTGGGTGTGGGCATGGCCGGAAGGGGGTGGGGCGTGCAGAGACAGTGGCCCAGAGACACAGCCAGGCAAAGGACAACGCAGTGTGTGTGTGTGTAGGGGGTAGGGGGGAGTGTGTGGTATGTGGCCTGTGCGAGCGGGGTGTGAACGGGCTGCGTGTGTGTGTGTATGTGTCTGGGGTCGGGATGTGTGTGTGCGCAGCGTGCAGGCGGGGTGTGTGTGCGGGTATGCGTGTGGCGTGTAGGGTGCCGCTGTGGGTGTGGGTGTGGGTGTGGCCTGTGGGTCTGAGGGGCGGTGGCGCAGAGACAGAGGCCCAGAGACACAGCTAGGCAAAGGACAACGCAGTGGGGGGGGAGGGGGGGGGCTCGTGAGGCGGCTTGCAGGAGGGGTGGGGGGTGGGATGTGTGTTCGGGCATGTTGTGTGCGATCGTCGCGGGGTGTTTATGGGCGGGGGGGTGGGTGTGGCGTTGGAAGCGGGGCTGGGTGTGTGTGGCCTCAGCGTGTGGTGTGTGGGCAGAGCGAGAGAAGAGGAGAGGTGGAGCATCACAGCCAGGCCAAGGACAACGCAGTGTGTGTGTGTGTGTGTGTCTGGGTTCGGGATGTGTGTGTGTGCTGTGCGTACGCGGGGTGTGTGTGCGGGTATGCGTGTGGCGTGTAGGGTGCACCTGTGGTTGTGGGTGTCCCGGGGAGGGGCGGCGTGGCACAGAGACACAGCTAGGCAAAGGACGGTGCAGTGTGTCTGTGTGTGTGTGGGGGGGGGGGGTGCGGGAGAGGTGGGGGTGCGGGGTATGTGTTGGGGCATGGTGTGTGCGGGGGTGGGGGGTTTAATGGGCGGGCAGGTGTGTGTGGCGCTGGGGGCGGGGCGGGGTGTGTGTGTCTACGCATGTGGTGTGTGGGCAGAGACAGAGGAGAGGGGGAGAGTCACAGCCAGGCCAAGGACCACGCAGTGGAGGGGGGGGGAGGGGGGGCTGGGGCGGGGGGGAGGGGGGGCTGTGGGGGGAGGGGGGGCTGGGGCGGGAGGGGAGGAGTGTGCGGTGTGTGGCAATCGTGGGCGGGGTGCAAACGGGCTGGGTGTGCCTGTGTCTGGGGTCGGGATGTGTGTGTGCACTGTGTGCAGGCGGGGTGTGTGTGCAGGTATGCGTGCGGTGTGTGGTGCGCCTGCGGTTGTGGGTGTGGTGGAGGGTGGGTGGCGCAGAGACACAGCTAGGCAAAGGACAGTGCAGTGTGTGGGGGGGGCGGGGGGGCGGGAGAGGTGAGGGGGCGGGGTTCATAATCTGAAAGGTGAAAGGCACAGGGACGCACGGACGCACCCACCCACCCACGCACGCACGCACGCAGGCAGGCACCCAGCCACGCACCCACCCACCCACCTGCCCACGCACGCACGCGTCCACGCACCCACCCACGCACGTGCCCGTCCACACTGTTGTGTGACGAGCTGGGTGGATCTAAGCGTGTGATGACTCTGTCCATCGGGTGGAAATCGCAGATCTCAGTGAGGTTATGATGGGAGCAGGGGCTTTGACGCAGTGCGACGGAGAACACACTGATGATCGACTTCAAGGTCAATAGAGAGGGGTCTGAAACCTCCCAGAAGGAAATCACAGCACTTTATCATAAAGTTTGGTGTAGCTATTTGTTCTGGCATAGTCACCAAGTGTAAACGGTTCATTTCTGAATGTCATTTCTGTCCCGCTGAGTCCTCCCTGCCTTCAGGTGCGCCAGCGAGGGGTGCAGGTTTCTCTCCAATCCACGGCCATGCATCGTTTTCGCCCTGTTCAAAAAAAAAAAAAAAAAAAAAAACACAAAGACCAAAACGTATTTGTTTATCTTGGCCTGTTTTCCGGGCCGAGGCCAAAGACCTCTTCAAGCGTGTCCAAAGGATCTGACAGGATGGGAGGGAGGGTGCAGGTCAATCCACGGGTCAGGAGATCCACAGAAGCTGTCACAGCTGTGACTCGGGCCTTTTTCAGAAACAGGCCCATTTGGATGATTCCCTGGACAGGAGTCACCCCAGGAGTTTCCTTGAAGGGATCGAGTTGAGCTGCAGGAGTCGGGAGCGTGACCCCGCCGCCGCCAGAGGGCCTCCTCAGCCCGGCAGGCCGGCCTGCAGGCAGGCAGGCAGGGGCTATTGTCTGTGGGCCCCACCGCCACCCTCCCCCACCCTCCCCCTGCAGGGCCTCGTCCGATAGCTTCATTCAGATGCAGAAAGCTTTCCAGTCAAGTCAGAGCCTTTGACTTCGCCTCGAGCTTCTCTCCATTGAATGGTGATCCGCCCCACCCACCCCTCCTCCCAT